>NC_143520.1:23054821-23357321 GCF_031878675.1 Megascapheus bottae
GTGGCTCAAGTGGTAGAGCACGAGCCTTGAGAACACCCAAAGACAGTGCTCAGGCCCTGAGTTCAAGCCCCAGGATTGATGGGAAAAAAAAGCCTTCAGTAATAACAATGTGCTTCTAAATAATATTGAAGTTAGAAAAAATGATCTATTTTTATTTGAAAATTATTATAGATTTAGAAAGTTAGGACATATATAAGTAGGCACAAAGTATGTGTGTATACCATACAATCCTACTGTGAGTACAGTATAAGGTTGATATTAATCTATCACTTGATGTATTTTTGGATATAGGTATCTATATTCATCATGGCACGTATATAAAGGAACAATAATTTGTCACATTGTTAGCTGCAAATAGAATCTAGGGGATGAAAAGAAGGAATTTTGATCATCAATTTGTGTTTCAATTATTGCTAATAAGGGAAGTTATTATTCCCTTGTCATCATTTCTACTCCATGTCTAATTCATCTACCTTTTGTTAATTTATACTCCACTAGAAATATAATAATTCTGAATAGTATGTGGAAAATAATTCAGCTTCCTTTCTGAATAATACACAGAAAATTAAATGAACTAATTTAACATGCTAGTTGCAGTATTATTTAAGGGATTCATCCATATATTCAGTAAACACTTACTGAGTACACTGTGTGCTCAACAATGAACTATGCTTCAGATATAGGAAATAAAATGATAAGATTGAGTCCCTGCTGCTCAGGTCATTAGATTGAGGGGTATAGATTATGTGACATGCAATGGGATGATGGAAGAGAGATTTCTAAGTAGTTGTGTGTAAGCCTACCTGGTCTTCTGGGATTCATCACCTGGAACTAAACTTTTTCACTTAGTGTTTACTAGTCATGTGCTCCTTTTATCAGGGCATAACACATCTTGAAAATAGTATGGTTTGGTATAATGCAAAAAAAAAAAAGTGAGGGCAAGAAGAAGTGACCAAGGATAGATTCTCCATAGTGGTGTTTCTTGTATCATTTCCTATCAGACAGGTTTCTGAAAACAATGATATGCTATCAGTGAGTGAGGATGTTTTCTAGATAAAGATATTTTCTAGGTAAGTATTCTAGAAACTTTCATATCTAATTTACCTACAGTATCAAAATATCCTTAATGTTTTTGGACACTTCCTAAAATTCAAAGTGTACCAAAATGTTTTAGTATGCATAAAATACTGTTATTTCCATAAGACTTTCTAAAAAATAGCCACCAATTCATGTTTGGTAGCACAGAGACATAAAGTTAAGATACCATGATGGAATTTCATAATTGTGATTTTTCTGTTCTTTCTCAACAGCCTATAGGCATCTGTGTCTTTCATGAAATTCCACCAAGGCTGCACTTAGTGGGCTCATTATAAACATTTCATTATGTATTATAAAATACTCTATCTTGAGCATATATTAAAATTTGAATAATCTTGGGACTTGCAATTGCAGTATTTGAAGGAAAACATTAACCCTTTTTAGCAAAGACAACTTGGTTATTCCCTAACCATATAATCCAATAGGTAATAGAAGGTAGATAGAGTAATAAAGATAATAAAGAAATGTAAAATATGGTTCAATGAATATGTACACATCTACTTGTTACCTGTCATATATTACTGCTTTAATTTTTTATTTCACTTTTTTATGAATCCTTTAACTTATAAACTTACTAATTCATTTGCAAGGGCATGCTTCTCTGTTTTCTAGAAAATAAAAAAAGTTATTGGAGAAAATATTTGTAAACTACCTCAAATTACAAATCCTTTTTTTGTTTTTTTGCCAATCCTGGACTTGAGCTCAAGGCCTGAGCACTGTCCTTGGACTTTCTCAAGGCTAGAGCTTTACCACTTGAGCCTCAGCACCACTCCCAGCTTTTTTCTATGTATTTGGTACCAAGGAATCAAACCCAAGTATTCATGCATGCTAGGCAAGCACTCTGCCACTAGGCCAAACTCCTGACTCTCAAATTATAAATCCTTTTTCCTTAAGTTTATTATTATCTGAAAAGAAAGAAAGCTTAGGCTGCCTTCAAACCTAGATCCTCAGATCTCAGCTTTATGGCTAGCTAGTATTACAGACTCTACTCAACTAGTTGTGGTACTCAAGCATGGACCACCAATGCTACCCGAATTACAGGAAAAAGTAAGCAAGCCTCCAAGAGAAAAAGTTTGTTTGTCTGTTTGTTTTTATTAGCAACTATAGGTTATAAGCTTGTTTTTCAGATATAGGCCAGCCTCAGACCCAAGGTTCTCCTCTTCCCAAGCCACTGAGATTACAGTCCTAAACAGCTTCCTAGACATGGCACTGGTGGCATGGTGAAGGACATATTTGACTGAATGAAAGTGCAATTCTCTACACTAAACATCCTCGGCAACTAACTAGGCATCTGGCCCAGAAGAAAAGGGGAAGGTTGACGGGGGCCAAGAAGGTCAAGAAAGAGGAGGAGATCGATACTGACCTAACAGCACCAGAAACCGAGAAAGCTGCCCTTGCCATTCAGGGCAAGTTCCAGCTATTCCAGAAAAAGAAAAACAATCCCAGCTTGTGAATGGCTAGCCTTGTCCTTCACCCTGCTACCTTGCTCCACAACCCTCACTCCGATATACCTTGTCCTTTGGTCTGGTTAGCCTCTCACTGAGGCAATTTCAACCTTTATATATTCTGTTTCCTTACACTGTCAAGCCATAACAGCAGTAGAAGCACAAGGAAAATGGAGAAGATGAGATCTTCAGTTAGCAACCACCTGCCTAAGGGTGGGTCAGTTTCTCTTCGAACTAGGGCACTGGATCAATACCTATGCCTGCCCTATGTGCTTGGAGAACAAAAGGCTTCAGTTGGCAAGGACCATTCCCCAACCACAAGTGAAGGAGAGAGGTCTTCAGAGTAGGGTGTGTGAGGGGAGGGCATATGCACTGTTCAGCCCCTTAAAACTTCTACATTTTAGGTTATAGTCCTTCCACATCTTTCCCTACCACCATTTCCAACCTTTATCCGATGAATGAAGCCACCATGGGGACTGGAGCCTCCTTTTCCCCCCAAGCAGATCTAAATGAAGCAGCTTACCACATTAGTGCATGCTCAGTAGATCAGTTCCTAGGAAGGAAGACTGGTTCTAAGGCAGGCAGGAGTTTTCATCGCCTAGTCTCGAACTAGATCACAGCCTAAGGGGCCTTATGCAAGGAAGTGAATGAAGTCTAAGGTAGATGTAGGGAGGAAAGAAAAGTGAAAAAGGAGGAGATCGCTAAAGCTGTAAGTTACAGCGGGTAAATTTGTTCTTCAGGAAGGACTCTGGAAGCTTTGCTAACCTGCCTACCTCTAACCTCCCCCATTCCACCCCCAATGCTAGCCAGGGACTCCCAGAGACCACATGAACCAAGTGACCCTTGAAGTTCTTAGATGTGTCATTGTGGAGTAAGGGCAGAAATGGAATAGCCACTCTCTGTGATTTTAGTGTGCTTAATAATGATAATAATAAATAAAAACTCTTCAGCTGAGGACATTAAAATTTTTTAAAAAAGAAGGAAAACTTAAGAAACAATGGAACATTAGAACAGAAAAAAATCCCCTACAATAAAAACTAAAAGTATTAAAGTTCCCATAGCTGAAGATGTGTAAAAGTATTATATTGGTAGAGTATAATTAATAACTTAATAATCACATAATCTCTAAAATTGCTAGGTAAATTTAATGTACATGAAAAACTCAGTTAAAATTTATTCTGGATCTTTGAAGATTTTGAATTCTCAAACTAAAATCTTTGTTAGAAAGATTTATAAAGTAAGGGCACCGTGAATTCTTTATTGTAGCATAAATCTAAGAATACATGAACTACATAATTATTAAAGTATAAATGAAATTATTTTCATTTCTGAGAAAAATATCAAGAAGATCTAAGAATGAACTGTCTCCTTTTTAAAAGTAGACTTCAGTTTCTGAAACAACCTAAACCATGGAATTGTAAATGAAAGAAAAAGTAAATCCCGTTCGGACCTCCTGGCTTGGCTTTTAGGTGACTGCAGAAGTCTGGAACCTGAAGGAGAATTCTGGGCAAGAGATGGAAGTTTGGGTGTTAGTGTGTGGAATGTAGTGTGTAGATGGTTGGAACCAGGAAAGTGGGTAAAATTGTTTACAGAGCATTTGTAAAATGAAAAGAAAACCAAATTTAGAACTTGGAGAAAAAAGTAACATTTAAAGGAAAGAAGGGAGATGAGGGAGACAAACCTTAAAAGATGATGCAAAGGAAGAATGCAGAGATGGGTAGAGACTGAGAAATCAGTGGGTGTCAGAACCAAGAAGTGTCAAGAAAGAGAGCATAGGGCAAACAGGGCCATCAGGAAATGTGGCTCTTGAATAACATCTACCAGCATGAGCAAATGAGTAAGTCTTCCATGACCTTTAAAGCTGAAGAAGGGTTTATCTGAGAAACTTTAGCAACTGGCCTTTTATTCACTGCCCTAGAAGTTTTTATGAGCATTAGGCATTATAATAAATATTTAATATTAGAGTAGAAAACAATTTCCAATCACATAATAAATTTGACACATCTCTAAAATGCCTGTATATCAAACCACCATGTAGACTACCTTATTAAATATTTGCTTCTTTGGCTAATTTCCTCTAATTATTTATCAGATACTATTTCTCTACCTCAAACAATTTTAGTACTTCTTAAATTATTGACTACAAGCAGTCAGTCACTAGCAGTCAGTTTCACATGTCTAAGTCATATCAAAGGCCAGACCAACACCTGCTCTTCTTTGCTGCTTTTACCTAGTGTGTAGGGATCCTGTGCAGACTCAACAATATGACTTGCTTGATGTTAATATTGGAGGCCTTTCTGTAAAACAGATCATCTTAGCTCCATTCGCCCTTAAAAATCCTTGGTGTTTTCTTAATCTCTAACTGGGTGAAGATATAGACATTCTTTCCTTCTTACCTTTTTTCTTTTTGTATTTTTCTCAAGTGAAAACACATCATTCAACATTTCCTTTCCTTTTACTAGATATTTGTTGGTAACACTATATTCCTGGTTCTTATAATCTGTGTTTCTCTCCCATGTTGCCACTTGTTTCCCACATATTTTTTTCATTCTCTGTTCTCTTGGTTATTCTCCACTAATTTACTAGTATCTGCTAAGTGTGAATTGTAAGGTCTGCTGAAAGGAAACGCCACGCAGTTCAGGAGAAGAGGGTTTATTGCATGAGGAAAGAGCAGACTCCTGCTGCCCAAGATGGAGCCGGGCAAGCAAGAGAGCACAGGGTGGGAAGAGAGAGATTATATAGGAGGAGGGGTATAGACACAGTGGAAGTGGATGTGATCTCAGAGGAGGGGGAAATACCTCAGTGGGGACCCCCCACTGCCCCCAGGCTAGTTGCCAGGGTTACAGGTGCTGGGCAGGATTTCCAGGGTGCAGGGGGACAGAGCCAAGGGAAGAATCATTTCTTCCAGTTGGACCTAACATAATTAATTGTTCTACAAAAGGGAAGGTTCAGGATTTGAAACTTGTTGATTATAATCACAAGAAAATCAGAATCATTTTTAAAGCTGGTAGTATGCATATTTTTCTTTAGGATTTCTTCTAATTATAATGCTTACTCTTTTAAATGTAGACTGAATTTTAAATACCTGCCTGAAAAATAAACTCGTTTTTAAAAATTTTTGCCTTAAGATTTTCTTATATTTAAACTGTTTTTGTAGTAAATATACATTTGAACTACATCTTAGGCTTTAGAGCCATTTGAAGAGTTCTTTAGAAAGGCACTATTCCATTTATAACATGCCCCACAACATCATTTTTTAAGGGAAAATGTGTGCTGAGTTCCTAACAACTGATTAGCAAATTAAATTTTGGAATACAACCTGCTTGTTAGCAAGGAACTGCACATAATTAGAGAGGTAAATCTGTTGGGAAAAAATCAAATAGGTGAGCCAACATGCAGAAGCTTGTGTTGTGATAAGAAGCCAGTGTATATTTGTATATGGCTTTACTATTTCATAGTGACGTTCATACATATGTGTTCATCTGAGTGTCACATCAACCTTGTGAAATACAGGAAGGTACATGCTGGCATCAGAAAGAACGACAATCACCTCATTTGTAAGGAAATGGAAAGACCTGGAAAAAGTCATATTATGTGATATAAGCCAGACCCAAAGGAACATAGGCTCAATGATTTCCCTCATTTGTAATAATTAGCACACATTTAGGTCTCTACTAGCAGAGGATTACAATAAAACCTAGATACTTAAGGTCATATAGGATGAGACTAAATGAAAGGGTCTTTAGAATATGGAAAGAAGAGCTTTATCTTGATTGATTGTTGTTCTTAATGTACTATGTTTTTCTCTTCTCCTTTGTTGTCCTTTGGTTAATCTCATATTGTTACTGTATCTGACTTTGTTACCTGGTATATTGTATATACGTTTATTTGTATATTTGAAATAGGAGAGGGAGGGGGGAAAACAAGATAATTGGAAGGGGTTAGGGGAAGGAAATGGGGACAAAAACATAAGAAGGGGTATCGATGTGTGAGAAGTAATGCAGCTACTATCTGGTGAATATAACTGTAACCCCTCCATGCATTATCTCGATAATAATTTTAAAAAATAAATAAAGGAGGACAGCCATTTATATTATCTAATATTTTCAGAATAGGAAAGCCACTGAAAGGATTGAGAAACTTTGTGGATTCTCTGCATTGCAAGTTGGGGGAGGGGGTAGGAACTAGGTCTTCCAATTTAATGTCTTTCCTAAAATAGCTACATTTTATATTAATGATTGTTTAAAATTGTATTTGAAAACTAAAAGCTTTTATTACTACTAATAAAAATATTTGAAAGCCCGATGCACTAAAATAAAATGGAAAGTATGCTTTTCTGGAATGAAGGGTAGAAATCAGGCAGAGATATTAATTTCTAGAATTCATTACTTGGAAGAAAAGCTTCTTTGCACTGCCTAATTATGATTCTGAAATGGAAATGTCAACAAGTAAACAGCTTCTACTGTGATCTGACGGCTTTTGTAGACTTAGCATCATCTTCATTTTACAGATGAGGAAAACAAGATTTTAGCAGACTTTGTAACTTGCTCACAGCAAGTTATTTTGTGAAGGATTTGAGCCTAGACTTGGCTGGCTCCACACTCTGTATGCTTCAGTACTACTTGCTGGATTGTTTAACTGCTCCATAGAGATTCATTGTTATACTTGGGGGAAAAAAAGTATAAGCAGTACTTTCCAACCAGCTTAGCTGGACAGAGCCTGGTGTATTGAATAACAGCAGTGTAGCAGTATCCTCATTAAACATGGCCAAGTATTGCTGGATGAGAGTAAAATGTAGCTAGCTGCTCAGTACTCACAAAGGCTTTAGAAATAGCTCCAAAAGTCTGACAGCTCTAAACTTTTTGCTGATATTCTACATAAGTGTGCATACACAACTTACATGATTTGGATATTATAGTTGACTTGTTTAGGCTAACAAGTGTGTATTAGTATGTATTAACTTGTGATATACATCTGTATAATGCATCTAGATACTGAAGTGTCTATCAATGAATTTTTGACTTAATTCACAGAAATGAGGACTAGGTCTGATCACAAAACACACTGATTTTTATAGTATTTAACTTTTTTAATGAAATGTTTAAAGATATTATAAACATTCAATATTTCTCTTTAAAGTGTTTTGCCTTCACTCACTTTTCTGTTTTGCTTTATGGTTTCTAAATCCCCCCAGATTTATCACCCATTCACTTTCAGCTCTGGAGAAGTTTGCTAGGTATACTGATTAAGTGGGCATGAGAGTCTTTTTTTTGTTTCTAGTCTGACCTAAAGCCCCATCATCCTTTATGCCACAATATTCAATCATCTTAAAATTAGTATCATTGTATCTATTTAGAATGGAGAGTCCAACCATCAGCTATGACAAGACAAGATTTGTAGTGAATGGGATCCAAATTGGTCCATGTACAATGAATAGGACTTGACTTAATGAAAAAAAAATAGATGTTTGGGGCAGTGTATAATGAAACCACAATTTTCAAGGAAGATATTTGTACGATTAGTTTATAAAATACTACTGCTTGTCATGAACAAGTTTTTCATAGGAAATAAGAGTAATGTTAAATTTGGATCAGATTTCAGATTGCTTTATACAGTGAGTAACTACAGTTAATAGCAACAACTAAAATGAATTAAATACTTTAATATGACCAGTTTAAAATACTTTATTTTACAGAGTATTTAATTTAATTTAGAAAATCTGAGCATTATTATAAATGTATAAACTAGATGTAATTATTATCTCAATTTTATAGATCAGGCAAACAACTCTGAATTAGCTGGTTAGCAAGGAACAAAGTCAGTATTTTAACAATATGGTGTTCTGGGAAGATTCAGAAGAGGACTGTGACAATGTAAAATAATGTTATCGAACTATACATCAGATAGGGATCATCATCATAAATTGGATGAGAAGGAAAAAGCAGAGAATCAACTGGCAGGCAGGCAGGCAATTTTATGAGCCCAGAAATGAATGTGTGCCTGCATAAGAGAGACATCTATATTTGAATAAGACATGATGAGGGAAGGCTAAGCAAGAATCCAAAGCTTCAACTGAGAGTATAATAGAACAATTAAAAGGGAAAGGCCAGGAGAGAGAAGCTTTGGAAGCATGTGATATTAAATCACATCATGTGATATTAAATCTGAAAATAATGAACAAAGAAAGTTAAAGAAAGGTTAACAAAATAATAAACAATGTTTTATTACCTGCCCCCATTCTTGTATGTTGCTTTAAGATAACTGATACTCGTTAGAAACCAGATTTGACTATCATGATGATGAATACTGTAATTATAAATAATTTGCTCAACATGCAATGATTTTTTCTTATGTGTGAATAGGTGTTTTTAAGTTATAGTATAGGATCTAAAAGAGAAAAAGAAAGAATCTTCTTTGCCTGAATACTCCTTTGCAGAATTATGGTTTTGACTCAGGTGTTATTCTCACAGTCTGCACAAGTACATGGTAGCAGTTGTCAGGTTGTATTGCAATAGTTCACAACATTTCTGCATGTTGCTAAACTCTGAGCTCATGGACAAACAGTAGTGCTCAATTATATATTTTTCAGGATTTAATTAAATTTTATTTAATAATATAGAAATAATTATTATTACTTATAATCACATAGCAAATAAAACTGAAAACCACCTGGTTCAATGTCTTATCCTATATAAGCAATTTCATGTTCAAATTCTGTGTCAAATGTCATATATGAATACATCTGGAAATGGGACTGATTCTTACATTATGGAAGAACTACTTTCATATTTCCAATTATTAGAAGAATCTTTCCTGATTTTCATAGGCTGGAATTTATATCATATTTACATAACATGATGAACTAACATATTTTACAGTACAAATATGTGGTTGCATGCAATCTTCCCTGTAGAATCAAAAATTTTAAAGCTATTGTTTTTTTGGTATTTTCTGTTTCTTTTTTATTTACTTTTCAATTAAAGAATGTATTAACATTGCTTTGTCACAGTGCTGAAATACCACTAAAATCTAATGCCTAAAAGTTTAATACCTTATATTTTAATACCTAGAAGTTGGATATCTAAAAATAGTAACATGGAAGTGTGGTCTTTTCTTGGAGCAAATCTGATGATAAGGTTTTTAAGTTTTTGAAGCTGATTTGTGAGAGGAATTTGGAAGAATTTGGAGATGCAAAATAGAAAGTTCTAGAACACCGTAAGCACCTTAATGAGTAATTGTTGTAGGTACTCTGAAAACAACAATGCTGATTGAAATACGGTCATTAAAGATTGAACTTGTGAAGTTTATGAAGAACAAGAACTCAGCTGTAAATTGGATTAGAGGCCATTGTGGCAAAGGACTTGTTTACTTACTATGTCTTGAGATTTTTTTGATCCAGAGTTGGTTGGATATAGAATCCACAAATGAAGAGATCCAATTGTATACAGAAATATTTATAACAATAGCTAGTATGAACTGTATTAAAGTTCTAAAGAAGAATAAAATGCTGTACATTTAATTAGGCTTTTTTTAAAAAAACTTTGTGCATTGAATTATGTGAGATAATGTTTTTTGCCTAAGAAGGAAATCTGGAAAAGTATCTGTGATGTTAAAAATCTTCTCTCTGGCACAATCTTCTTCCTTTGCAATCATGACTTTCTATGTGTCCTTTCTAGGTAGAAAACAAACTTGATCTTCTAACTCTACCTCTTCCAGGGTCTTCTGTTCTCCTTCATTTTTCTTATTTATGGGAAACAAAAGAATATGAACAAGGCACTTATTTCTTTTCCCTTACCCCTAAAATGACACTCCTTGGTGACTTCTGAGTGGTAAATAGACTTTTGACTGTGCCAACAAAAGTGAGTGTGAGGACTCTGGTCTAGCTGTGTACAGAGAAGAATAACTGCCTTTGGTGAAGAACTAGGCAATCACAATTCTGGTCCCTATATTGGAATACATTCATCTCTCTCCAAAGCATCCATGGGTCACATATGAAAATCTAGACTCTGTGGTGACATTCTGCCCTCTTCTGATCCACTTACGGCTTTTCTGCAGCAATTTAATACTGAAGTACAAAAACCAGCTTCTAATTGGCCAACTCTTGCAAGAATCTAGGAAAGCGATGGATTGATATCAACTGACCAAAAAAGAAAAAAAAAGGAAGAAAGGAAGGAAGGGAGGAAAGAAGGAAGGAAGGAAGGAAGGAAGGAAGGAAGGAAGGAAGGAAGGAAGGAAGGGAGGAAAGAAGGAAGGAGAGAGAAAGAGAGATAAAGGAAGGAAGGAAAGAAGGAAGGAAGGAAGGAAGGAAGGAAGGAAGGAAGGAAGGAAGGAAGGAAGGAAAGAATGAAGGAAGGAAGGAGAGAAAAAAAGAAAAACAAAGAAAGAAAGAAAGAAAGAAAGAAAGAAAGAAAGAAAGAAAGAGAAAGAAAAGAAAGAACAAAATCATTGGAGTCTGTATGGTAGTTTTTTTATGTGGAAGGCTTTTAGTGACTTACTGCTGTTTACTGTAGTGTTTTCTAGTTTTTGACAGTGTAAAACTCACTTAAAGAGAAAAAGATGCCACCACCCACATTTTGTCTGGAGTTAATATGTATTTTTCCACTTGTCAGAGTATAGGAGGCTCTCTGTTTATGTAATTACAGCTTTTGAAATCACTTAAATAGACATGAGCGAAGAAGGAAAGCTTCATGTGGAATATTTAGATGACACCAAATTTGTCAGGGCTATGGGCTTTTCCTTAGAGAAGCAGAGTTGCTGTGCAATCTTCCTTGGATGGAAATTTTCCTTGCTGGAGCTACAGATTCGGCTTTTGACAATGCTGACACTCTCCACAACGGTCCTGATGAATCATCTGTGCTACATACACTCCCAAACCATCAGCATCGGTTTATGTCCAGGATAACCAAAGCGATAGTGAGCCTTGCCTTTTCCAGATGGTAGGGTCTACTACATCCAAAGAGACTCCTTTGAAGGGAGGTAGAAAAAGCTCCTGACTGAACTCTATGCTCTTCTGCTCCTAGTGGCTGCTCTTGCATAAAATCAAGAATGGAAAATGAGGGGCAGGGGTTGGGGGAGGGAAATGGGGACAAAAACATGAGAAAGGGTATCAATGTTTGTGAAATAATGCACCTTCTATCTGGCAAATATAATGTAACCCTTCTATTAATTACAATAAGAATATATGAAAAAATTAAGAATGGAGTGATTAGACATGAGGGAAAGGTCGCCCTTGTGTTTGTAAGTGGAAGTGTTGTCATTTTTCGCATGTTGGTAAACAATAAAAATGTGACCCTAAGGGGGCTATCCCATATTTTTCTGCTGCTTCTCACATGGCATACTTCAAAATTATGGTAGTTTTTAAATTTTTATGTTATGGAATCGTTTCACTTAGGTGAAATTGATATGTACCATTTGAGAAGATCTGACATGTATCTTGCTACCTAAAGCCATCAACAATATCAATAAATAAATATATCCATCACTTACTTATCAGGGATCCAAAATTTTTCTAGTGCCCCTTCTTAATTTCTCTCTTCCTCTTCTTGCTTTCTGCCTCAACTCTCTACCAATCACCACATCCTCTCCTGGCAAATTTATCTCCAGAGAATGAAACAAACATAATAAATTTTATAGAAATGGAATCACATATTTTATTTTTATAAGAATTAGTCTACTCAACACAATTACTATAATTTTTTTTAATCTTGTGTGTGAGCATCTTTCCATATGCTTATTTTTTGTTTTTGTTTTGCTTTGTTTTGAGACAGGGGCATACTATATAGTGCAGGCTGGCTTAAAAACTCATGACCAAGTTTCAGCCTCACAAGTGCTGGGATTATAGTCATGGGTCACAAATGGCCAGTACCATATATATATGTATATATATATATATGAGTGTGTGTATTTATATAATCCATATATTTACATGTATATGACCAACCATGTTTCTATTCAAGTAATTTAGACATCTTTTATACTCTTTTTCTCCATATATAGATAATTTTGTCTTTCATACATATTATTTAACTTTAAAAATTTGCATCCATAAAATTGAGTTTTGGCATGTAGTTCTATAGTGCTACTATTAGAAGTATAATTTTCTTTTGTAAAACAGTGCCATCAGGCTTCCAGTCCTCTTCAGCTCCTGCCCCAATACAGGTTGTTCCATTCTTTATAACTGCAACTTTGTATCCTCACACAAGTCATCTAGAATGAATGTTAACTTTATAGTAAATGTCATTTTAAGGCAGGCTTATGCAGTTATCTCTGTATAATTGTCTTGAATTTTGACAATGGTTAATTAATTTTTAAATTTTTGTCTTGTGATGACTTGTTGTTTGTATAACTTCTCTAGGAAAATACCATTAAGGTCTATTATCCATTTATACATTTGTCTGATCTCTCATTGTTGAATTTTAATAACATGAGTCTTAATCATGCATGGTGGCTCATGCTTGTAATCCTAGCTATTCAAGAGACTAAGATTTTAGGATTGTGGTTTGAAGCCAGCTTCCACAAGAAAGTGCATGACACTTTTATTGCAAAAAAAGGAAGTGGGGACCGGGAGTTTGGCCTAGTGATAGAGTGCTTGCCTAGCATGCATCAATACCCAGGTTAGATTCCTCGGTACCACATACATAGAAAAAAGCCGGAAGTGGTCCTGAAGCTCAAGTGGTAGAGTGCTAACCTTGAGAAAGTCCAAGGATAGTGCTCAGGCCCTGAGCCCAAGCCCAAGATTGGCAAAAATAAAAAAGCGAGTGGAACTGTGGCTCAAGTGGCAGAATGGTAACCTTGAGCAAAAAAAAGCTTGGAGTCAACAGCAAGTTTCTGATTTCAAGACCCAGAACTGCCACACACATTCATACACATATACACATGTGCGTGCACACACACAGGTCTTTCTTACAGTCTCATTTGTAAATATTTCTCTATTGACTTTTTTATTCTCTTAAGAATGTCATCATTTTTTTTCTCATACATTGTACTTTTTATAGTAAGTCTAAGGATTCTTTTCAATCTCAGGTCATAAGTGTTTCTATGATTCTTTCTTGTTTTTGTTTTTTAATTTCTGGGTCATAGTGCTTGAACTCAGCCTGGGTGCTTGTCCCTGAGCTCTTCAGCTCAAAGCTACCACCCTACCCCTGGGCCAAGACCCAGAGATCTAGAAGCTAATTGGAGATAAGAGTCTCAAGTCCTTTTGTGCCCAGGCTGTCTTTGAACCTTGATCCTCAGATCTCAACCTCCTGAGTAGCTAGGTTTACAGGTGAGAGCGGATGTGCCAGGCTTGTTTTGTAAAATTTTTAAGAACTTGTATTTTTCAGTTAGGTTCATGGATCAACTTGAGTTAAATTCTTATATAAAATATGGCACTTTGGTCAAGATATATTTTTGCCATTGAGCATTCCATTGCTAACCACGCTATTTGTCACAAAGGCCTGTTTTTGTTCACCATTAACTTGCTTAGTTAATTAGCTTAGTATATTCACTTTTGTCTGTTTCTGTACTGTACACTGTGAGTTATAGGTTTACCTTTCCTCCTCTTATGATTATAACAGCTTTAGAATGAAAATTAAAATTACATACCGATGCATCTCAGTTTATTCATTAACTATTTTTGTTTATTCTTATTCACTTTTATTTATTTTAGCAAAAAAACCCACCTACATCTACAGCAAATTTGTCTGAGATTTTGATAAAAGTAATGCTACATCGGAATATCCACTTTTACTATAGTGAGTATTCCAATCCAGCGTCATGAAATATCACCCCATTTAAATAAGTATTTTTGAAATATTTAACATTTCTTTTAATTTTTCATTTTCTTTATTAATTTTATTTTGTTATTAAGATGATGTACAGAAAATTATTTTATATTTTGTATTGAGTGTTCCAATCCAGAATCATGATATACCTCCCCATTTACTTAGGTTGTCTTGAACGATTTAATATATTTTTGAAGTTAGACTCATATATGTCCTGTGTTTTTTTAAACTTTTTAAAATAATTTTTATTGTGATTAATAGAAGGGTTACATTATATTCACCAGATAGAGGTGCATAACTTCACAAACATTGATACTCTTTCTCATGACATGGTCCCCATTTCCCTCCCACCCTCCCCCTGCTTATCTTGATTTCCCCCCTTTCCTATTCAATTTCAAATAACCAATTAAGCACATATAAAATATATCAGATAACAAGGTGAAATATTGTAACAATATGAGATAACCAAGGGATGGCAAAAGAGATGAGAGATAACATAGTACATTAAGGACAACAGTCATTTAAAAATATTTTTATTATTTGAAATCTAACATGTCATTTAAAAAATATTTATGTTGCCTAAAGCAGGACATGGTGAATCACGCCTATAACCCTAGCTACTCAGGAGGCTGAGACTTAAGGATTGTGGTTCAGTAACAAAAAACCATGAGACTTTTTTCTTCAATTATTCACTAAAAAATGGGAAGTGGGGCTGTGGCTCCATGTGTGTTAGCTTGGGAATAGGTACACATCTAGGAAGCCATCTGTGTCATCAAGGTCATACACAAATCCATCATCTCCAAAGGTTACCTTTCATATTCTTGATCACTATTATTATTCCTGTATGTCTGTGGGGTAACAATGCCTCGTATATGCTCTCCTTTCTTAAAAGTTAGACCATAATAAAATATTGTTAACTCTAATCACAAGGCTATGTAGTTTATCTCCTGATCTCTTTATTTTGCATAATTGAAATCTGTATCCTTTTCCATTACCTTCAGCCCTAACCATTACCTTTTCATTATACAGTAGACCTAAAAGCCACCATTCTGTTTTCAGCTTCCATGAGCTTGATTATGTAGATAGAGTGTACTTGCAAGTGAGAGTATTTAGGTTTTGTTTTTTGTGGAGCTTATTTCATTTCATTTAGCAGAAATTTCTTGAGGTTCTCATATGTTATCACAAATAATAAGGCTTACTTCTTTTTGAGACTGAATTATAGTCCATTCCAGATCTTCACTGCATTTCCTTTATCTCATTGTTATCTGTTGATAGATATTTAGTTTCTATTTGTTGATACTTTGAGATATTAAAGTTCTCTACTATCATTTTATTATTATTTCTTTTGGGGGCCTATTAGTACTATACATACATAGGTATTTAAGGTTGAAGCATATATATTTGTAATTAGTATTTGTTCTTGATTAAATGATCTGTTTATCATTGTATGATAGACTTTCTGCGAACCTTTTTCCTTCATGATAGTTTTCAACTTAAAACCAGTTTTATATGATAAAAGTAAGACCACTCCTCCTCTGTTCTTGCCATTTTGTTAATATATACTTTTTATACTTTTCTTACCTTCAAAAGATTTTACCAAACTAGTTGCAATGTAACAATGTAATCTAAGTGTCTGGTGCTTCTCGGTCAGTGTTATCCTTTCCATAATTTTTTTCCATCCTGTCTTTTCTCCTCCCTTTGGACTCATTTCACACCTCACACTTGTTTTTGTTTTTGTTTTTTGCGCCAGTCCCGGGCTTGAGCACTGTCCTTGGACTTTCTCAAGGCTAGAACTCTACCACTTGAGCCTCAGCACCACTTCCGGCTTTTTTTTCTATGTATGTGGTGCCGAAGAATTGAACCTGGGTCCTCGTGCATGCTAGGCAGGCACTCTACCACTAGGCCAAACTCCCGGCCCCTTGTTTTTATCACATATGTGCACTTAATATTCCTTCTGTATTTGTTTCCTGTTTGCTTTTGAATTCAACCATCCTCCTTTCCACTAGCTTCTCCTTACACTCTCATTTACACCTTCTTGATATTTATTTTTTCCACTTTTACCTTCAGCCTTTCTGTGTCATTAAACTTAAGATATTTTCTTAAAGCTAAGGTGGTTCTCTTTCATGTGTTTAAAAGGTCTGAAGGACTTGTTAAACCTAAATCTATATACATATACATGTACTTAAATATATGTGTATTTAATCTATATACATAGATTAAATACATATTTAACTATATGTAGTAGAACATAAGTATGTGTATTTAAGTATAGACTTTATTTATATTAAAAGAATACAGAAAACAGACTTATCATACTCATGAATTCTAATAGAGTAAAATAAAAGTAGTCACAGGAAAACATGGAACAAACAGACATTATCAGAATTCTTCTTATTTGGAAGCTAAATAACACATTTCTAAATGCCAAATAGCTTGACTAGAAGAGAAAATAGAAATGATTTTGAACTGAACTTGTTGCTATACATCAAAATGTGTGGGATGCTGTTAAACAGCTCATATGGGGAAATGTACACTAATGCCTCAAATCAGTAATTGAGAAACAACTTTGAGTGTTAGTACTGATTAAATCCCAAAGAAGCAGAAATTGTAAATACTAGAATAGAAATAAATGTAATATGAATTGTAAGGCAATAGAAAAACAAGAAACACAATTTTGTTCCTTTTAGATAGTCAATGATTGATAAAATATTTTGAAAGATGCAAACACTCAAAGTGTTCATGAAGAAAAAAAAATCTGAACTAGCTCACTATCCGTTTTTAAAATGCATGTGGTGTATGATTTTCCTCCAAGGTATTTTAGGTATAGATGGATTTATACTTTCTAAAAATACTTGCAAAAACAATAATACTACACAAACCCTTCTGGAGATGGAGAAAAGATATAATTTCCCAAAGTTAGTCACTGGGAACAGGAATTAGGCTTACGTTAAAACTACAAACATTGCAAAGGAAGAAGGAAAGACCAATGTTCCAGATACTCTTAACAAAATCTTAACAAATTAAATGCAGTTTTTATGTAATCACTAAAAGTCATTCAAAATAAATGCTATAAATATAAGGTTGATTTAATGATTGACAATATCAAAAATAAGGAATCTGGTGGAATAGGAAAATCCAGCCCACCTTCCTTCACAGAAATGATAATCTCAGCAACCATTTGCAGAGAAGAATATATCTTTGGGAACTCTAGAATGAAACTAAGGATTAATAATGGAGCAAAGTGATTTGAAGTTTTGCCTCTTAGAGGGAGGGGGGAGAAAAAGAAGTTTTCAGTTAGCCTGAGTTACTCTCCTTGCAAGTGTACCACTGAAGCAAAATGTGCCATGGGCACAAAAGAACATGGTCATCACAATATCCAGGTTAAGACTTAAAAGAACTTATAATTTAAATTATAAGTGCAGTGTCTCAAGCCTGTAATTCTTGCAACTTGGGAGGCGAACCTAGCAAAAACAAAAAAAAAGTTGGCAAGGCTCCATCTCAGTTTAAGGATGGGTGTAGTTGTACATACCTGTTATTACTGTAACTCATGGATGCATAAATTTGAGGATTATAGCCTAGTAATATTTTGAGAAGTAACAAATCAAAGACAGAATGAATTCAGTAGAAGAGTACTTGCTTAGTTGTGAGGCTTGAGTTCAAACCTTGGTACTGCAAATAGTAATAAGGATGATAATATTAATAATTTTAAATTAGTTTATAATAAGTCATTCAAGGCTGGTAGTGTTGCCTAGTGGTAGAGTTCTTGTCTAGCATGCACAAAGCCCTGGGTTTGATCCTGAGTACCAGATACACAGAAAAAATAGCTGGAAATGGTGCTGTGTAGAACGCTAGCTTTGAGAAAGCTCAAGGATAGTGCCCAGGCACTGAGTTCAAGTCACAGAACTGGAAAACAATAATAATAACAACAATAATATTAATGACAGTCATTCAGTGGAAATCAATCAGCCATGACTTAGATGTTTGTGATAGCTGAGAAGAGTTTTAAAGTGGATGATGTCAAAGGAAGAAGCCTTCATAGTAAATAAAAGGTAAGAATTCTCATGAAAAAAGTAGAAGCTAGGACAAGAACCACATCGAAATTCAACAATAGCAAGCACAAGACCTGAAATAAAAGGTTTACTGGGAAGGTCTAACAGAAAAATAGAAATAACAGAAGAAAACTGTTAAATTGATAATACATATCAGTAGAAGGAAAGAAATGATGAGAATTTGCAGCCAATAGATCTGTCTTATAAATATGACTTTGTTTTGATTGAAAGGGGCTGACATGATATAAAAAATACATATATTCCAAGAAGACTAAAGAGCATCCAAAATGTATGGAAAACATGAAAGTATTTTTATCTTTCATCTTTCTAATTTTCTTATAATACATGGAACCTTTAAATAAATTATAAATTTTTCTTATAGAATCAGTATTATACAGAGATTTAGCAATTCAAACTTAAAGGATAGGTGTAAGTAAAATGAGTGAAACATTTTCTAGTTTGTATTTATGTTCTTCATGAAGCAGAAAAATTTTATCTCTAAGTACTGTAAAAAATCAAAGTTGCATGCTGTAATCTTTACAGCAATCATCAAAAAGTAAAAGAAAATATTTATAGTCTACTGTGCCTAGTATATCCCTATATTTTCTGAAGTCCTGTGGGGCTATGTTCTTGTTTCTCTGTTCATTTTTATGAATCTATCCCTCTATCTATCCTTCTATAGCTATTTCCTAGTAGAAGGAATAATTGTTGAATATTAATTGAACATTAATATTAATCTGATTATCATTTGAACCATATTCCCTAACTGATATGGTCAATACTTTACAAAGTGATGCACATCATTAGAGAACTTATTCCATTCTTTCAGTACATGCATTAGGTAGGTTTTTGAGTTGCCTGCATAGCTGTGTGCAAGAAAGTATATGATTTCACTTTGGTCCTTTGGTCAAACTTACGTTTCACACTTCAGTACTCCCCAGTGGCTTCTGCATTTGGAATTATCACTTAGTAGTGTTTTGTTCTGATTTGGTTATTATATTTCCTTGTAAAGTATTCTGCAATAGATAGGAAGATAACATGGGGGTATTTTGGAGTCCCAATATTGGTATCATTACCATATACTGTCCAGGAAGCAGTGGAGAGGTTCCCTGAAAAATTAAATATGCAGCTACCCTATGACCTAGCAATTCCATTTCTGGGACATTATCCAAAAGAAAACAAACTAGGATACAGTAAAGCCACCAACACAATCATATTCACAGCAGTACTATTCACCATAGCCAACATAAGGAAGCACCCCAGATGTCCCTCAATGGGTGAATGAGATCAAGTAAATAAGGTATACATACACAACAGAATTTTATTCAACCATGAGAAACAATTATAATGTACCATCTGAAACTCAATTGTCCAGAAACAAAGGCTTACTAAACTCACTAGCACAATGATGTTCATTGAAGCATTATTTACCATAGCTAAGATATGGAAATAATCCAGATGCCCCTCAGGAGATGAATGGATCAAGGAGACATGGTACTTATTCGTAAAGGAATGGAAAGACTTTGAAAAAAATCATATTAAGTGAAGTAAGCCAGATCCAAAGGAACATAAACTCAATGTTTTCCCTCATTTGTAATAATTAGTACACATCTAGGACTCTCCTAGCAGAGGACAACAATAGCTCAAAAGCTATGTGCATATGGTCATATAGGATGAAACTAAACAAAATGAACTCTAGGATAAGGAAACAAGAGGTTTATCTTTGTGATTGTTGTTCTTAATGTACTATATGCAGTTATTTCTTGTCTTTTTTCCCTTGTATTTAAACTCACGTGGTCATTGAATCTGACTTTGTTGTTTGATATATTATATATACATTTATTTGTTTATTTGTAATAGGAAAGGGAAGGTGGAAAATAAGCTGATTGGGAGAGAATGGAGGGAGGAGAAGGGTGACAAAAAAACATGAGAAGGGGTTTCAATGTGTGAGAAGTAAGTCACCCACTACCTGACGAATGTCACTGTAACCCCTCTAACACATTATCTTAACAATAAAATAAAAATAATTGAAAGACAGGGAAATGAGGGAGGACGTGACACAGTTAAAAAGAAATGTACTCATTACTTTATCTATAACATCTCTGTACATACCTTTACAACAAAATGAAATGAAATTAAAAAAAAAAAAACTCCAGGGGATGGAGTTTGGCCTAGTGGTAGAGCACTTGCCTAGCATGCGCAATGACCTGGGTTCGATTCCTTGGCACCACATGCACAGAAGAAAACCGGAAGTAATGTTGAGGCTCAAGTGGTAGAGCTCTAGCCTTGAGAAATCCCAAGGACAGTGCTCAAGGCCCTGAGCTCAAGCCTAGGACTGGCAAACAAACAAACAAACAAACAAACCCTAGAACATAAATCAGGCTCAGAGAGATGAAGATACATTTTCCCTTGTATATGGAAGTAGATTTAGCTGATAAACTTGTAAGTGAACACATTGGGTGATCTGCAAGAGTATACACATGTATTAACTAAGAGATGATAAATTCAAGGTAAAACTCAAATAGTTTAATTCCTTAGAATGGCAATATTAAAGTTCTGCAAAATAAAACACCTAGAAGGAAGTACTGCAAAGGGATGTAGTGGGGTCAAAAGGAAAGGGGTAGGTGAATGGAAAGGAGAAGAGGGGGAGAGTGCTGTTCAGAATCCAAGGTATATCCTACAAAATCCAGACTTTCGGAAGGGGTATATAGGGAAGGGATGGATGAGAATCTTGCAAGGGGTGACATTGATGAAGATGTATTGTATCCATAAACTGCCTTGTTAGATGGCAATTCCTTTATGCATTTATTTAAACATAATAATACAAAGAAACTAATAATAATAAAAGGAAAAGATTCACCTCCAGAATATCATAGTATCTACTACATTGCAGTACCTTAAGCCCTGACTTTTAGACATAAAATTAGAATTAAAGGCGGTTCATACAAAGCTCATTTTTAGATGTATTTCTCAACTAATCAATTAGATTAATGTAGCAATCTCTGAGTATAAGTGAATACCAGGTCTCACAGACTGTCTCAGTTAGCAAAGGATGCAAGTATCAGACTTCATATCATTGAATTTACTATCAAAGAAAAATGGAACGGGGGAAAACAAGATGAGGGGTGGGGATGGGGGGAAGGAAAATGGGGACCAAGACATGTGAAAGGGTATCAATGTATGGGAATTAATGCACCATCTATCTGGCAAATATCATGTAACCCTTCTATTAATTACAATAAAAAATATATGAAAAAAAGAAAAAAAAGAAAAACAGGCCCCTATTAAGAATCAGTCATTTTCAGAAGTACAGAGTGTAGAAAACATGCTTAATTCTAGTTTTCAAAAATTAATTTTACAAATCATGCACTTAAGCTTTTGTGTTTATGGGTAAATTTGCTTTATTATTTAATGAAATTGCCATGCCTGAAAGAGACATAATAGTACCAGATGGAATCTGATGAAAATTACTTCATTGAACGTTGTTAGTACTAGTCAAGACTATTGCAACAAGGGTAAAGATGGAGCTTAATTCTGCTAAGATAAAAGGTGGAAGAGGTTTTTAGCATTGAGATAATAGCAAAAAAAATTCCTGAAGGACTTTAGTTTGGAAGAGCAGTTCATAAAGGCCTTTGCATTTTTTATCTGAAATCCTCGGAAGCTAGCCTTCTACCTTGTTACAGAGATTGGAGATGGCTTTACCTTTCCTGACAATACTATTTCTATGGGATAGTTTCCTGATCTTGGAAAAAGACATTCCTCTGTTGTAAAACTAACAAGATACTGGGAAAATATTTCCAGCTCAAAGGGGCAGAGAAAGATCTGATCATTCCAAGTCTTTTACAGTAAATGCTCCAACAGAAAGGGAAGTCAGGATTCTCTTTTCATAACCAAGAAGAATTCTAGTGTTTAATCCAGCTTAGGAGAACCTCAAGTCTGTTAGTTATAATGGAGGCAATCTTCCTTGTCGAGAAGAAAAAAATCCAATAAAAATGGCTTTTCTGGACATACTAAATTCACTAGCACAGAGATGTTCATTGCAGTACTATTTACCATAGCAAAGATATAGAACCAACACAGATACCCTTCCGTTAATGAGTGGATGAACAAGATGTTCTATTTATACACAATGGAATTCTATGCTTCTGTCAGAAAGAAAAACATAGCCCCATTTGTAAGGAAATGGAAAGACTTAGAAAAAAATCATATTAAGTGAAGTAAGCCAGACTCAAAGAAACATAGGCCCAATAGTCTCCCTCACTTGTCATAATCAGTAGAAACCTTGTCCTTTCCTAGCAGAGATTTACAATAGAACAAAACCTAGATACATAAGGCCATAAAGGATCACACTAAATGGAAGGACCTCTAGGATATAGAAACAAAAGCCATATAATGAGTGATTGTTGTCCTTAATGTACTATGTTATCTCTCATCTCTTTTGCTGTCCCTTGGTTATCTCATATTGTTACAGTATTTCACCTGGTTATCTGATATATTGTATATATGTGTATTTGGTTATTTGAAGTCAGATAGGGAAGGGGGGAAATCAAGATGAGGGGTGGTAGTGAGCGGGGGAGAATGGGGACCAAGACATGAGAAAGGGTATCAATGTATGTGAAGTAATAATGCACCTTCTATCTGGTGAATATAATGTAACCCTTCTATTAATTACAGTAAAAATATATGAAAAAAAAGAAAAATGTGAACAAGGCATACATATGCCATGTTATTGAACTTTAGCTTTCACATATAATTATCTCTTTTCATCTATTAATAGTTTTCTAACTTCACCATTTCAATACAAGGAGCAATCTGGATATCTAAGGTTGTTTGTTGCTACTGCTTGCTATTTTATTTGAGAGAAAAAAATTAAATAATAAAGAAATGGTTTTGGAGGGTAGACTTCTATCTTGATTTGATCACTAATGAGATGCAAGACTTAATCAAGGTTCCAGCAAAAGATTGAATTGCTAGGAGAATGGCAAGAGGAAATGAGCATCAAATACATAGAACAATGTTTCTATAGTTACTAGTGATTACCAATATTGATAATTAATAAAAATTTTAACAACAAAGTAGAAACAAACAAATTAGAAATGAGATCAATTCCATTATTTGGTAGATTTTAGAAAGAAACAGGGTTTCTTTTAAACAAAAATGAAAGACTTTTTATATCAATGGGAATCCAATTCTGCCTCCAGAGCTATCACACAAAAGCTGTGTAATTTAGACATGTGGAAGCTATTCATATTCTTCTGCACCTCTGCCAACACCATTCAGAGACTAAAAAAAAAAAAACAGGGCTGAGTGACAGTTCCCTATATGTGATTAGGTAGTAACTTACTATTAATCAAGCTCTCTAAAGTTATATTTCAAATTTAAATGGTTTATTCTCTATCAAGCTCATTTTTTGTAAATATGAATAGCCAACATTTTCCTATAATAGAATGGAGTACAAGTGTGCTCAAAATATTAGCCCATGGCTATTGTTTTAAAGGATTCCCATCCATGCAATCAAATTACATATATAGGGAGGATAAAATGGAATATACTAAAAAAATTAAGATTTTATTTTTTCACATGTAGAAAGAAAATATGCTCCAACTCATTTGGGCTTTCTGTTGCATTGGTTCTCCTATGAGAAGAAAATCAGTGTTATGTCTGAATTTCTGAAATGCATAATTTACCTAACATTTTAGAAACCCTGAGTACAACTTGATAATATTAATCTTAAATGACTATTTCACATACAGTATATTGTGAAATTTCTAAAATTAAATTACAGGTTGCATTGGTTTTCCATCCTAATTAGCAAGAAAATCAAGTTTTGTATGAATCATTATGTTATGGAAATTAATTCTAAAAATCTTTCTGAACTGGTAGCTGATCTCATAGAGACAGTAGGAGGTTTTCTTTTTTCTTTTTCCTTCCTTCCTTCCTTCCTTCCTTCCTTCCTTCCTTCCTCCCTCCCTCCCTTTATTTTTCTTTTACTTTTATAAATGTTCATTATTTTTAAGGTATTTTGAATCACACTCAAGTCTAAAGAAAAATTTATGCCCACTCATCTTGTTTTCCCCTTACCTTCCTTTTTTCAAATAAACAAATAAATGTATATACAATTTATCAGGTACCACATTCAGATACAGTAACAACATGAGATTAAATTATAAGGGGAAAAGAAAAGAAAAGAAATAGCTTCACAAAGTACATTAAGAACAACAATCACAAAGATAAACACCTCTGGCCATAAAAGAAATATAAATCAAAACAACTTTGAGATTTCCCCTCACTCCAGTTAGAATTGCCATTATCATGAAATCTAATAACAACAGATGCTGGCTGGGATGTGGCCTGAAGGGATCCATACTGCACTGTTGGTGGGAGTGTAAACTTGTCCAACCACTCTGGAAAGCAGTATGGAAGTTCCTCAAAAGACTTAACATAGAGTTTCCCTATGACCCAGCAATCCCACTTCTAGCCATCTATCCAAATATCTGGAAACAAGGCCATACTAAACCCACCAACACAACCATGTTCATTGCAGTATTATTTACCATAGCTAAGATATGGAACGAACCCAGATTCCCCTCAGTAGATGAATGGATCATGAAAATGTGATGTATTTACAACATGGGATTCTATGTTGCTATCAGAATTACATTGCCCCATTTGTAAGGAAATGGAAAAAAGTATGGTAAGTGGCATAAGCCAGACCCAAAGGAACATAGGCTCCATGGTTTCCTTCATTTGTAACAATTAGTATATGTCTAGGATTCTCCTAACAAAGGACCATAATAGCTCAAAAGCTATGTATATATGGCCATTTAAGATGAGGCTAAGTGATATGAACTTTATTTTTAAATCAATATACAACAGAGTACAAAGAAAAATAACTGATACCTTACAGAGTGGAAAAAAGCACAGAAATCTTGTTTTTTCTCTCAAAGTTTATTCTCCAACAATTTTATTTGCTTATTACCAGATGAGACTGACTAAATTAGAAATAGAACAAGAAGACAAACGTGAGTTAGGGGAAAGAAGAATATAACTTGGAATATTTGTTACTTCCGGACTTAGAGTAACCTTCCAACCTAGTTCAATATTCCATTTTCTGGTTCTTACCATTCAGCCATACATGTTTCATAGACTCTCTTTCTAGTTTTAACCCTATTATAGACTACTTGCTATTCATTAAGTTTCTTTCTGTATTTTTGAGATTTATTATTATCAAATATCTCTAAAATATGCTTCACTACATTGATATATTTGATATTTTCTTCTACTGTAAGGAAGAGAAATTCAACTTTAGACAATAGCATAAAAATACTATGGCATCTCAGAGGCACGAAAAGGAGAAGGCCACCATTGCTGTGGTGACAAAGCAATTGTGACTTCTCACTGCTTCTTTTCTGCTTAGGAATTCAAGACAGACTTGTCAGCAATAATTTTCAGAGTAATTTAAAAAAAAAACTGTGATTCCTGTTCTTATTAGTTTTAATAAAGAGTCACTACTCCCAAAGCTTAGTTGGAAAATTATTACCTATCAGCAAGACAGAAGACAAACATATATGATATTGACAACAGTAGAAAGTCAGTCCCTAGTGATAGCTAGTAATAGATGAAAGTTACTTTTTAAAAAATCTAGTCAACCCTAAATTAAGTTCTTTTTGAAGATATAACTTGAGTTCTATAGAGTTGACTTAATTCAAACAAAGTGAGAAGCTAATTGTATAGTCAGAGACAGAAGATTTACTTTGATAAATAGCAAAATCATGCACCAGAAAAAATATTTCAATATTTGAATCAACTCAATACGTGTATCCATTTACAGATAACATTTTCATTAGCAATGATTTTTTTATCATAAATATAAGTGCTTCATTACTGAGGCAAAATAAGAAAAATGGGAGTAAAATCATTGTCCTATTTCAAACAAATGCTCTGTTCCTCTGGTTTATATAAGGACTTATATCTTTATTCAGAAGGTTTAGATTTTTTTCTGCAATTTGTCAGATCTATGAGGTTCTAACCACAGAAGCTGTTTATTATTTAGACGTGGTCTAGAAATTTTCATATTCATGTAGCTAGAACTATAGAAGATAACCAAGTGCTTATATTGGGCAAGTGCATCATTTCATTTAGTTATTGGGCTGTGTTTTCATGCATAGAAGGAAATATAATTTGACTTTTGGTGCAATATATTATACTATAAAACTAGCACCAGTCTCATTTTGTTCAAGTAGAAATAAAGGCAAAACTGTGAGACTAAAATGAATGGATAAGTGAATGGTAACCAGCTTATTGGATGAATGCATACAGACTGACTTGCATTTTCAAACTGATGGAATTATAAGCTTCCCTTAAGTCCATCTTTTATTTTTAAAATATGGGAAATATCATGATCCTATGGTTATGTCAGGTGACTACAACTTGAATGGGATAAAAAAGTCAGATGCCACCCAGTGCTAACAGAACATGTGAGAAGAAAAACACAATAGCAAATGACTTTACATATTAATAAGTATATGAAGGAGTTGATGTGGCCCTAATGTAAGGAATCTAGGAGGAGAAGGGGAAGCTTATTAGTCTGCTGTCATTAGAATCATGTTACAGATTTGGCTTTCCCAACAATTATGCACCTCTGGTAGAAACCAATGATAGCTCACATGTTATTCAATTATCTTTTCTATCATCAGGAGAAATTATCTCATTGTCGACATCACTTTTGGGAGAGATGGATTGGGAGAAATAATTTAGGTTTGAAAGCTATTGTCTAAATTTACAGCTGTATGTGGTCCAACAACTATTGACGCTTGAGAGTTTCCAATTGCTGGTAATAGACTGGAAAAAAAAGATAATGTGTTTGATCGATCAGCATGAACAAATTTCATTTAAGGGATCAATAACAGTTTATACTTGACAAAGCTGAGGGACCACATTTATTTTTCCCTTTGATTGAATAAATGTTTTCAATGGGACTGCAAATGTAAAGCAATCCTAACCATTTCTTAACTTGAGGCACAGCTTCAGCCACAGCGTTATTGTAAGCAATGTGTATTTAAAGCCAATATACAGAAAAGTGGATAGCCAGAGGCTGGAGCAGTTGAATGAAACTAATGTACAGTTTATTAAAACACAACACGTGGTAAGAGTAATGTTTCATTTTCTTGGTGTCAGGTAATGGAAAACATAGAAGAGAGACATCACGTTTCATGGTTCTAAGCTTTTTTTGTTTGTTTTGTTTGATTTGTCTCTATTTTAGTAAGATTAAACCCTTCAATGGATAAAATAAGTTGTGAAAACTATTGTATAGAAAGAGGAAAGCTAAATATCTGTGACTGATAACCCCAGGGTGAAGGCACGCTCAGTTGTACCTTCTATGAAAATTCATTCGTACATTGGGTTGGCTCTTTTTTCTACAATGTCATCTTTCTACCAAACATAGTGCAAGCTCTGTAAAGGTTTATTGAATGAAAAAGTGGTTAAATCCATGCTTGCTTACTGGCAGTAATTTCCTACCAAATTGCCTTTTAACTAGTGCTGATTTGTAGACTTGTGTTTGAGCTCAGTATTGAGGCCTGAGTTCTTGATTTCTGCATTCTGTATAGCAGTAAATTGCTCTTTGTTTTATGGCTGGTAGAATAATATTCCAGGCTACCTAAAGCTCAATTAAAGGTATTTCATGAAGAAGTAGGATTTTTATCTATTTTGTCCAAAAGGTAACAGGAACCTCCCTGCAGTAATTCCTGATGCCAAATGAATCCTCTGGCCAGATTACTTTTCTTTCACATAAAAGAAAAATGATTCCTATTTTAAAAATTTAGATTTTTCAAGTGACATTCTGGAACTCATTTTTAATAGTTTAAGAGTCTAAACAAAATTCATTTCTGTCACCCTAAGTTTTTCCCATTAGCATTAAAAACAGATTTTTAGATTCAGATCCACCTTTTTTTTCCCCAAGCTTCATTATATAAAGATTAAATTTTCTCTCAAGATTTTGAGCAAATCTAAATGATAGGCAAAATAATGCTATTGATCTTCCATCCTTCTTTTGATATACGTAAAAAAATAATGGTACAACTTAAAGGAATACATTGATCCTATTTTCTTTTTTTGCAGGAACTGAGGTTATAGTTCAAAATATAGAGGACTCTTGCCTAGCATGTATGCAGCCTGGAGTCCGATCTCCAACATCACAAAAGAAGGATAAAGATAATGATTTTAAATATGTTTTGTGAAATTTCCTTTGGCTCAGCTTTCACATGGAGAAAGAACAAGGAAAGGTGAAGTTTTCTCTGGAAAGGTTTTCTTCACTGAACAATGCCTCAAATCTCCCCACAAAGGGGACTCGTCTTAAGTAGTGCTGTAATTAAGTTTGCAATGATCCAGATGACAAGCATGCCTTGAGATGCGGGGGGGGGGGGGGGGGGGGGGGGGGAAATGCCAGGGATAGGTGCGGCTTCTCGTTCCAGCTGCCTGAGCCAGCTCCACATTCCCTGCCTGTGTCTCCAAGTGAGAGAGCTGAGATGGTGAGAAGCTGCTCCTGGGAACGAGTGTTGTGCCAGATCTATTTTAGGCACTAGTGCTTTGAATTGTTTAAAATGCATATTGTCTGTGTACATCTCACAAAGGGAAATGCCAGCTCCGAATGCCCCGGGGCTACTTGTATGTCAAATGATTAAGTCTTCAAGTCCTGCAGCTGAGAGGTCATTATCAATGGTACTTCCAGGTCAGGGTGCACACAGCAGGGTTAGAGGCAATGGTTGACCTTTTGATGGCACTCAAGGGTAACATGGCATCCTAGGGCATAAATAATCATTTTTAAATTGTCTGAGTTCTATTTGTTTAAGAATGCAAATGTATTATAACATATGGGACTTCCAGATATTCTTCTGAGAAGAGAAAAGCAGTTTCCATAAGATTTCTCTAACTTTCTAAGCAAAATAATGAACAAAGAAATGGAGAAGACCAAACCACACAGACAGTTCAATTACTATACCTGCTTTGGTCACTTTAAAACTGTGCCTTTTCCTAGGATAGTGTGAGCTGTCTTGACAAAACAATGTTAGCTAAATTTGAAATTTACTGGATAGTGCTTCAAAAATCTTCCTAGTGTATGTAATCTATTTGCCTTAATTTTTGGCTTGTTTTGTTTTTCTTTATCTTTTCTTTTTCTTCTTTTAGAGAATAGGAATCTATACTCTGTTTATTTGGGACTGAATGTGCTTCTGATGTCACTGTGCCCTTTTCAGTTTCATCGAAGTATTAAAGCTCAATTTGGAGTAAAATATTGAAGCTCAAAAAAACAAATAATAATCATGGTTTTGATCAGTTTTACTCTAGCTATTTACTGAGTAGGTCTTGGTTTTTTTTAACACCCTGTCAAAAGTAAATAAACAAAAACAAACAACCCCCATACCCAAATCCTTCTGAGGTTTGCAATTAGGAAAATAGAGCAGGGAGAATCCTGGAAATTGAATGGTAGTAAAGAGTGAATTAAACTTTTGAAGTTAATTTTGAGGAGTGATTATTTGATAGTACATGAATGACATATTTTTCCTTAGTGAAAATTTACACTGAAATTTCAGATATCATGAAGATGCTGGACAATTGTGATAAAACAAAGGTCATAAAATGCCATTAGCTACTTTAATAGCCTTGATTACCAATGTGCAGTGGTACCAAATCACATTTTGGACCCACCGAATTCCAAATTGGCTGGTTGCTGGTGCTGACACCTATAAAGTTAGCTATTTAGGAGTCTTGAGTCTGAGGATTAGGGTTCAAAGCCAGTCTGGGCAGACGAATCTGAAAGATTCCCATCCTCATTTCACCTGCACACTGCCAGCACTGGAGGCATTCTATCAAAAAGCATTATAACACTTTATCTATTGCTGGAGTGACAACCGTGATCAAAAAATTGAAGCAAAAGTGTGTAGTCCTGACTTCAAACCCAGTGTGAGCACGAACAACAGCAATAATATGGAAACAGGCATTTTAATGGGCATTGTGTATTTTGGTAGATCAGTTTTCGTTCACTGGCAGTTCGTGGAATCACATGCCTTTTACCTTATAGCTTTGCCTCCTTGAGGTGACAGGAAGAAATTGGGCATGAGGAGCCTTTATGAAGGAGATTTTGTGGGTCAAGCATTTCTACTCCAAGGTATTGTTGGCTTTAGTGGCCACTCCTAGCTTCAAGGGAAGGAGAATAAGAGTTTACCTAGCCTTAAAGGAAAAAGAAATAAATTTGGTGACCAAGTAACATAGCCAGCCTCTGGCACAGCCATGAACTGATGTACACACTTTTGGATAGAGCTATGGAAAGCTCTTAGGCGTCTTAGGAAATTACTAAACCTATGCAGAGATACTGCACACCTTATATTGAGTATGTGGTTACTGTCCAACCCCACAGCACAGTTAGGCCTGAAAGGGACCTGAACAATTACATTCCCATTGTGTCAGCTACTGAGATATCAGCTTTTTAAACAAAAAAATGATAAGCACTTTAAATATTTTTTTCAATTTTTATGCAGTGATCCTATACTCTTTTGATTTGTAAACAATTTAGTATAATTGGATTTTTATATAGGCAAATGGCAGAGGCATGGGTACATTTAAAATAACACTCAGCTAAATAATTAACATATAGTACTTTACTGAAAATAACTGAAAAGGGTTTGTGTTCATGTAAAACATATACTAATTTCTGGAAGTCATTATTACCATTTTTAAGCTGCTTAGATTTGTAAGTCCTCATCTCCAGAAACTTCAGCTGAAATTTGTCTTGTCTTTCCCTTCTTCTTTCTCATCTTTTTCTGATGTTCCTTAACCTCTGCCCCTTAGACTACTAAATTAAGTTCATGTAATGTGGAGGTGATGTCTGTTCCTGAACTGTAATGAATGCCTCCTCATTAATCACAGAGCAAAGATCCTGAGAGAGATGTCCCTTTCTTTCCATAAGCCAGGTGTCATCTCATAGTGTTAGAGGCTTGTCTGGGTCTTCATTTGGTTTCTATTTCATGCCATCAGCCCCCTAACAAGATCCAAATACAACACAAGAATTATTGATATGACAACCCAAATGGAATCAGTGAGATACTGAGTTGATGCTGGTTTTACCCATTAACAAAGGTTAAACCTTTTTCTTTAGAGTCAGGAGAGCCCTTTAATAATTATTCTCATCTGTGTGCTTTGCCTGTTGTACAGAAGGTTATGGAATTTCTCTGAGAAGCTGAGAAATACAATTAGCATTTGGTGTAATGAGATTGGTTTAGTGGTAATTTGCTAAATTCATTCTTTCTCTACAGACTCAGAGTGAGTAACTGTCATCAATACCAGTTTGTTCCTTGATTCAATAGTAATAATAATAATAATAATAATAATAATAATAATCAGCAATGAATGAATTAGAAAAAAAAAAACATTTGCTTCCCTACTCATTGGTTAAGGTACTCTGGAAATAAAAATCTCTCTTGAGTTTAAGAGTTTGTGAGGTGAGTAAAAATCACGGACTCCCAAGTCCACAGCCACTAGAGACAAGCCTTCCTTCCACCTTCACATCTGGGCTCCTCTACTGTGCTGAATACTATGTACTTCAGATTGCCCAGAAAGAAATCCCTAGTTCTAGTCTTGCCAGACAGAAATTATTTTGTGGTATTTCTTGGGGGAAAGCATAGTAAAAAAATTTTATGCTACTGATGCGCTTAGGACACACTCTTCTGTTTGCCTTGATATGTGAAAGGGCTAAGGTGCTAAGACAAACATCCACAGAGCAGCTTTATAAAGCTGACGGGCTGTTTTGAAAAGACTGACAATGCTGAGAACTAAGATGGAGCTTTGCCCTGGGTTGGGCATCCATTAATTCTCCACTGAAGTTATTTTTCCTTCATTAAGTGATCAGCAAATCATCAGGCCTGAGTGTGTGTCCATAAAATGACAAAGAAAGGGATTCTATAGAAATTCAGAGTGCTTTATAAGATTATCATTATGTGAAATAGGATCAAGATAGAAAGTGAGGCATTTTGATGTCTTGGTAAATGAACTGGAATGAAAATGAGGATAGGTCCAAATGTTAGCTTCAGTTCTGTGTGCCATTGAAGAAGTCACTTACTCTTTCTGACTCTGAAGTCTCCTTCATAAAATGAAAGGCTATGCTGGGTGCTTACATGGATCAAGGGCATTTAACTCTATAGCTTTTGTTTGTGATCTTATTTATTTTACTTTCACGATTCCAGTTATCTTCTAGTTTCCAGCCTCTTGTTTCTCTATTCCATCTTCCACATTCCTGTATATTTTACTATTCTATATCAAACTCATTATTTCCAGTTCTTATGTAATTAGGTATCTGTATTTATTATTTGTTTCCCAGGTACATCTCCAGCCTCATTACTCTTCACCCACTGTGATATTCTGCGACTGCCCTGACTCTTCACAAAAAAGGAAACATGTTTTTACAGAGAATGTAACTTTGCCTCACCATTGTACCTCACACATACTCCTATGTGGTGCTACTGCAATAAAATTCTTTATTCATGCATTCATTTTCTCATAGGCAGTTTCTAGCTCAAGGTTATATCTAGTTTCTCATATCTGATTATTTCCAAGTACATCTTCATTATGTGTGACATATAAGCTCCTCAAAGGTAGGGACCATGCATTTTTTTATTTATTATTCTATGCTCAGCACTAAATACAACATCTGAAACAAAGCATATGATTATCAGTGTCCATCAATAAATGTTTAACTGTGTTTTACCTGTTAAGCCCAGTTTATTCTATATATAGGGAATAGTTACCATTACCATTTGACAGCTTAAACTAGCACATGTTATCAGTATGATGATAATTCATAATTCATTTTGGAATATACTATCAGTTTTGCTTGAGTGAAGGGAAAGCTAGGGTAAATTTTTCAATTCCCCCTTAAAGTCATAAAGTTCTACCTTTATATCCTAATTTAGTCCTAATTAATTCCTAAAAGCTTTTTCAAAAAATTCAATGAAAATACGGATTGGTACCACATGAATTTAGAGATATAACAATTGAGTCTCTAGTGTCATAGCCAATAACCATCATGGATTTGCCATGTAGGGCATCTGCACTTTCAATAGATACCTATGCCTTATTCTATAAGTATACTGAATTGACTGAACGAATCAATACACTCAAAATTATTCCATATATAAATACATACATATATTGTTTTGCATTTCTCTTTTCTCTTTTATGCCTATGAACCCAATACTGACATTCCAAAATGTTCATTGTTATTATAGTTTAATCAAGTCTTTTTTCTTCCAAGAAGCAAATGTTTCTCCATTTTTGTTAATGTTATGAATTAGCAAGAGATATTCAGAATAGAGTTGCCTACATGTTGTTTGAAAATTGTTTACAGCAAATAATGAACAAAGCAAATCAGATTGCCAAAGGCCTAGCTGTTGAGAAAGTGTAACACATTATTAATTAAAATACAAGTCAGCTTTTCCAGTACTTGTAGCCTGTGGGTATCAAATGTACTCCACTTGATTGAATCAGGTAGTGGCAGCAGAGGCATTTTTTATTTTGTGCTGGAAGGGATAAAAAAAATGTAAAGCTGTTTTCTGCTCCTTCATTTGAAAAAATATTATTTTGGAATGAAGGCCCACCAGCTGCAGCAGACAGGCAGAAATAATATGAAATCTACATTGTGCCCTTGCACTCAGCTTTTAAACAAGAGGTGTACAACCTCAGACACTCTTGTGACATTGTATTATAGGCAGACCTTTGTCTATGGCCAAGCAAACAGTTTCCATGGAGATGCAAGGCATTTGACAATGGTCACTGTTTTGGGAAAAGAAAATTAATCCAAGCAGGGGACCAGTTTATGGTTATAAGATTTTTTTTTCCTGTGTAGGAGGAAGAAAAGAAAGAGTAGAGAAGAACCATAGAAGAAAAGCAAATCTGCCTTTTGGGTATTCTTTTGAACATGCTGAAGTCAGTGGAATTTTGAGAAACCACAAACTGTGTTTCCAGTTTCAATGCTTAAGGGACTTCTCAGGTAAAAGAAATAAATACTACAGAGAATATCATCTTTTATTTTAAAAAAACACTTAAATATTTGACTCATCCCTAGGAAAAGTCAAGAGATAATGCTGAGAATGGTATTTTCTAATTCAAACACTATATGTTATGTAAAATAGGAAGAATGGTACTTTGGGATTTTTTTCCCTTGTTCCCAGCTCTTCATGGTTAGAAATCACATTTTATGTACTCTACATTCTCTCTATTCCATAATTTTGTAAGATAACAGAAACAAGAGGGTTTCCATAAATATCTGTTGAACGCCATGGACATGTCAAAATATGATTCTCTATAGAACAATAAACATCATACTTTTGCCCACCCAGTCAGGTATCCCCGCTAGGTTCAATATTGGAAACACTGAAAATGTTCTGAATGTGTTCAGGTCATTTGCGTTGAGGGGAGCAGTTAGATATGTTAGTATTGTTTTTGAAAGTACATAGTGACCAATTCAATTTTTGAGTAGGTAGAACAATTACAGTTGATTAAAAAACAAAGTACAACAGAACGGTAAATCTCTCTTGACCTACTAGACCTTGATCCGGGGTCCAGTCTACTAGCAATGTTTCTCTGGATAGAATTAATCACGCCTAGCTGCTGGACTGAACTTCTTCCTCTCTTATTTCACTCATAGGTTTGAAATCTCCACAGTGAGTACTAAGGAATCAAATTAACCTCTAGGCTTTATGCATAGATTTCCTGGGTTTAAATAAGTGCATTCCTGCAGCTCTCAATTCAGCCATTAAATGAAACTAATTGACTAGCAAACAAATACACTTCTTTTCTTTCTTGCTTCACCCTGAGTCCGCTACATTGAACTCATAATTTTGAGTTAGGAAATAGTTTTAATCCTGAAAGTTTACTGGCTTTTTTCCCATCATCTAGAAAGTTGTTCCTTGCAAGTAAGTTACAGTGATTTTGATTTGTAATTTCCTGACATAATCTTTGGTTCCAGAAAAATTACAAGTATATGCTATGCAGACACAAAGGAAAGGGAAGGTGCTCTGCCATTCATTTTCTAAGTATTATCCTACCTAATCTACTTACATTTTCCTACAGAAACAGCACATTACATTTTTCTCATTCCTTCCCCCTTCCTTCTCTCCCTTCCTTTCTTCTCTGTCCTTCTTTCCTTCCTTCCTCTTTCCTTAGCTCCATGTTAGTTCACTGAACTTTGTCCAATCATTTTCAAGCCCCACTTCTTCAATATTTCTTGCAATGCCCATACCTCCTGTTCTCTTGGTCTGTCTTCTGTAAGTACAAAGTACTTTTTCTTTTACCCCCAAACCCTATTAAATACACTGAAGCATACGTTAGTCAGTGATATTTTAGTGGTCATACTTTCTTCCTGGCTTTTAAGCAGTGTTCATGCTCATAAGACAGTAGGCAGTTTTCAAAGCTGTCTTGAACTTCTTGTTTTCTATTTCCTCTCTCCCATGGGAATGTAAATCTGCACTGCTATATAGCTAGTAATCTTGACCTTATGTGTGAGCAGATCTGTGCCCTGCAGTGTAAAAATAGTTCTTCATTTTCTTGACATGTGTGGGTACAAAAAGCGCTCTTTGATTAAGAACTGCCTGTAAGTAGAGGCAGCCTTGTCCTGCTCAGGGTGGGCTGGAATAGGGGAAGGGTGGGAAGAGGGAGGAAGAGCACAGCATTAGCATTCTTTTCCCTTAGAGTCCAGCTCTTCCATGACATTTGGGCTCCATTGAGAAGGTTATGTCTGTAGGAAATTATTGTGAATAAGACACCAGCAAACATAAGCTACATATATATTTTTAATTTTTGAAATTTAATGCCGATTTCTCATTGTATATGTCAGTTCCCACAAATCGAATGCAACTCCATTGCATTGTATAACAGAATTTTAGAGAACTACTTGATGGTACATCCATAATTAAATGAACTCCCTTCCCCTAAAATACGACATAGTTTTCAGACTCCAAATTATAATCCTTTTTCTCCCTCTAAAATCACTGGTTGCCTTTCTAGGGGTGAATGAAATTCTGGTTGCTAGTAGTACTGATAGACGCAACAGCTGCCCATATTTGAAATCTGAATTCAAGTACACATTGGGTCACACCCTAACCAGATGTAGGTACACAGCCAAGTTATTGGATTTCTTGATGATGAATAGAAAGCAGACAATGCTCCTGTCTGGATGCAGAGGATTTGCATAAAAATGAAGGAACAGTACACATGCTTATGGAAAGTGTTGATTAACTGGAACCTGGATCACCTATTTATGTAAAAATATAACCCCTATTTTCCCCCCATACACTGTGGTTGTTTTTTTTAATGAAATCATATAAGTTTTTAATGGAAACTCATACAATTCCAAACAATTACAAAAGATTTGGAACATATTGGAATGATTTGCTGTTTGGGTGCATGTATCTGTTTGAGAAGTAAAATATTGTGATATCCTGATTTATTAGATATTAGGTTAGTGAAAACACTAATCGCACTATCTGATATTTGCTTTCATATTTGAACCTTCCTCTTAAGGTATTGGGGGGGGATGAAGATCAAGAAACGAGGTGCCCATAGACACATGAGCTGCCCCATGGTGGAGGGTGCCAAGAACTCTCCAAGATGCATGGTTTGGTTGGTACAAGATTTTATTTTGAGAATTTATATTTCTCAACTCAGATCAATTAACTGGAGAGGAAATTTCCCACAGAAAATGCATGCTTCTGATATAGTGGTAAATGAATAAAATATCATATTGTTACAATATTTCACCTTGTTATCTGATATATTTTATATGTGCTTATTTGAAATTGGATAGGGAAGGAGGGAAATCAAAAAGAGCGGGGGGAGGGGGGAGAAAAATGGGGACCATGTCATGAGAAAGGTTATCAATGTTTGTGAAGTAATACATCTTCTATCTGGTGGATATAATGTAACCTTTCTATTAATTGCAATAAAAATAAATTAAAAATATATTCTAGGTTTGTTCTAATTTGTTTTCAAATCTGAATAGTCTTTTAGTTTCTTTTCATAAAGTTCCCTTTAGAGGACTTACCTGTCAGGAATAATCCCTTCTTCAAACTGTTTCCATTTATTCCTTTCTTGACATCTTGCCTCTTTGTTCTGACTTAACCTTTTCTAAACTTTGTAGTGATGATCTGATTCTGGTTCAGAATGCATTTAAACAATAGCCCTTATATTTTGAAGCATAATATCATTGCCATATGTAAATGTGTAGACTGGCTGGTTTTTTAAGGCACAGAAAATGGTGATACTTACTTAAAGTGTGAATGATATCTTTACTGTAGTGATCCTGAAAACCATGTTAAAACTTATCAGCCCAGACAATATGTACTCCATTATCTATCTGCTATGATCTGCCCCTTAGCCTGATGTGAAGACTTCCATGGACCCATAACATTTGTCATCTTTACTGCTTTTCTTTCCAATAGGACAGTGGGTGTGGGTGTGTCGACAGACCTGGACTTTGAACTTAGGGCCTGGGCACTGTTTCTGAGTGGCTTTTTTTTTTTTTCTCAAGCCCAGTATTCTAACCACTTGAGCCATAGCTCCACTTTCAGCTTTTTGGTGGTTCGTTGCAGATAAAAGTCTCAGAATTTCCTGCTGACTCTGAACTATGATCCTTAGATCTCAGGTGAAAGCCCCAGTCCCAACTATAAAACTCCTTTTAATTTCCATTTTGATTGAAATTTTCTTTTCTGCCAGAACCATAGATAAATGTTCAAACACTCAGAATTAGGATTGAGAATTTGTCTTCCTTTTTATAATTGGTCCACTTATAGGATTTAATTCCACAAAGATATAGCTCAAGACTTATGTGGTTTCCCAGAGTTTTGATTATGGATTACCTGGGCCAATGTGATTGTCTTCAATCTAAAAATCTAATTTGGGTATTGGAGATTTGGGGGAGGTGAAAGGAAGAGTTATCACTTTTTCTTCTCAATCTCTCAGCTTCTTATGTAAATTGACCCACCCATTTTAATAAATTATCTAATAGTAGTTATTTAGCAAATTTGAAAATATTTATTAGTCATTAGAGAAACTCAAACCATAGTGAGATAACGCTTCCAATACAATAAAATTTTGGTCATCAATATAACAGATGGTAACAAGTAATGGGCAAATGCAGAAAAAAATCAGAGCCTCATATACTTTAGTTGAGAATGGAAAGTGATACAGTCACATCAAAAACAGTTTGTAATTGTTGTTCTTAATATACTATGTTATTTCTCATCTCTTTTGTTGTCCCTTGGTTATCTCATATTGTTACAGTATCTTACCTTGTTATCTTGTATATTGTATATGTGTTTATTTGAAATAAGATAGGGAAAGGGGAAAACAAGATGAGGGGAGGGGAAGGGAAGAGGAAAATGGGGACAAAAACAAGAGAAGGGATATCAATGCATATAATGCACCTTCTATCTGGCAAATATAATGTAACCCTTCTATTAATTATAATAAAAAAGTACAAAATATATGGAAAAAGTTTGTGGGTCATTATTCACAGATCATCTTTGATTTTTCCATATGACTTAGCAATAAACATTTCTAGATATTTGCTCCACAATCAAAATCTATGCCCACATAAAAGCTTCTTTACAAGTGTTTATAGCAGTTTAATTCACAATGGTACTAAAGTAGAAACAACACAGATGTCCATCAATGGATGGATGGATAAACAAAATATGATGTGACTACACAAGGGAATATCACTTACCAATAAAAAAGAATACATTAATGATATGTGATACTATGTGAATGAGCTTTGGAAATGTTTTACCAAATGAGAATGACAGTAACTACTACATTTGTTTGATTCCATACCTATGAAATGTCAAGAAAAAGCAAGTCTATAAAGATAGAAAGGAAATGAGTTATTGCCTGTGCTTTGTTGGGGAGAAGATGGAGGCTAATGGAAGCTAATGAGTAAGCCATACATCTTTTGGAAAGGTGATAAGAATATGGATGGCTGTGATTATTTCATATTTTTAACCAACTAGTATAATGAAAAGTAAGGAAAAATTAGCCAAGGATATTAAGTAACTTGTATAGTAACTTCGTTCTTCCTCAACATAAAACTAGTACTTAACAATACCAGTTTTAAAAATGGTCAGTCAAATAAAGGCTTGGGAATACATTATTCTACATGATTGCTTTGTGCTTATTATTTAGTATTTACTGATCACTCATAACATTCAGGATGCTAGAAAGGTAGACTCTGGCAGCAGGTACTCAAATTATAACCTAAAGAGCTCATAAAGTCATATTATCTATGCCTTCAATAGATTAATAATGGATGTAATATTTCAAAGGTCAGGGCTCAATCATATTAATATTGGTGCCAGAAATATATTGTGTTCAAACTTACTTGTTTTCTTCAGCCCCTATTTTTCCAAGGATGTATTTCTATTTTTATATTATAAGGTAATCCCAATATAAAAATTCTACCAATAAAGAACCTTCTTTTACAACACACAGCATTACAGATGGCTAATATTTGCTTTGACTTTCATTTTTACCAAAATAACCCTTTGGGAAACTGTTTTGAAATCCACATCACTACTTGGACCCTTTTTTGAAAATGGGTAGTTGGCCAAAATAGTACAGAAAGATCTTAAGTGCAACATTGCTAATTAAGAGAGCAGCCTTGTTAAAAATTTTAGTAACAAGACACTTTTTACTGACCGTAGAGTCTGAAAATTATTTACCAAGATGACATTCATTCCATTTTCATTTCTTAGCTCCAGACTTGCTTAGAGACTGACAGGAACTTGTGAAAGGATGTATTGATATGCTTCTACATTAATCATTACAACAAGAGAAGACAATGATAGGCCGTTACATCCATAACCTAAGTTTCCATGTATAGGAATTGTCTAGATGAGGGACTATCCCTTGAATTTGGGACTTGCTCAGGAAACTCTGTGATGAGTGCTCATAAGTGAGCTATATTTTAGCCTGAGCAGATTATATAATGAAGATAAATGGAGCAGAAAGTTCCAATAACAAGTGAAAGATTGTCAAAGAGGATAAATGTAGATGTAATGGGCTTATCTCTTTGCTGCTATAATTCTTTTACATTCTTATACCAGGCTATCATACATGACATCAGAGCTGGGGACTATTTCTTCCTTATTTCTGTATTTATGCAGAGTGCAATCTATATAATAAAGAAGTGTTAGGCAATAGTTTTATTAATGACTTCAATCTATGTTTTAACCCTATAGATTTCTTTGTGAATGAGGAAATCAACAAGATATTTTATTAATCAATTGGATATCTTTTACACATCCTATTAATATGGGAAATAGAATAGATTAGAAGATCATCATTGCTCTCAATTCGTCTATGTGTAGAAAGAAGGATTGGGAAGAACATTAGTATTAGAGTGACAATGTGTGGGAAAAATAAATTCAATTTTTCTTGAAGTTATTAGCTTAATGATAAGTGAGTCCCAATAATGATAGTGGTTTGAACCCCTGCCATTTTATACCAGATTATCTTTGATAATTTCTCCAACCAGAAGTCAGGCACTCAATTTTATTGATTTTATAACTTTGATATACATTTTATTGTTGATGAGGTTCATCCTTTTCATTCCACAAGCCTTTAATTTACTAATTAGGAAGAATGATGGTCTAAGACAGCCAGTGTTTTGGTGATATGCTGACAAGTGGTGACAGTAATAGAAAATTTACAGTACAATTTGCATATCATTGGCTCCTGGACATGTATTTATCCTATGTTCTACATGTGTCTGACATATATCTTTACGTTTGTAAGAAAGGCTGTACATTTCAATTTTTGAAAACCAAATCATGATCAACGAAGTTCAAGAGCTTTAGCATCTCTGAATTGAACTGGCAACTTCCTTATATGAACAGCATGGTAATAAAAGACAGTTGATCTTTTGATTGTTCTTCTCCGGTCCTGCTTTGCCACCTTCATCTCTAAAATAATTTCAGTATCACTACCTTTATTAGAATGTATCACTTGTACAAAAAGATTCCATTCAGGTATTCATTTACATATATTTGCAAATACACATGCATGCATTTTTTCCTTTCTTTCATAAAATTGACCCTTGCCCCATCCATTTGTTTCACTGCCCTCCTTTAAAGCAATTTTAGTAAGTTTCATTATTCTATTTTTGTACATGCATGTTAAGGCACTTCAATTATATTCATTCTTTGTTTACCCTCTCCTTTCACCATTCCTTTTCTGGTTGGATTCAAACTGCAGATATTCTCCCTATTTCACATTCACGAGTGACATACTCCTTAAAAAATATATTTTGGTATCTTTAATAATTTATATTATTTATACAATTTATTCAACAAGTCAGTTTATAAGTAAAATGCTTCATGATTGAAATCACCCTTTTCAGCATTCTCCCATATCCCTCTCAATCCAACCCATTCCTCCAATTTTCCTAGTTGCATTGCACAGACTATTCCTACTGTATCATCTCTTCCTGTCTAGGTTACCATAACTCACACACAAAAAAAACCTTGAAGATATAAACTAATATTGAAAATGACTTGAATATTTGTAGTTAGATACCTCTACTTCCATTTTTGTACTGTCCCAGTAGTACCAAAAGAGAGTGCGAATAAACACCTAAAAAAAAGTTGGATGTTCTGTAGCTTTCCCTTCCTAGTATATCTTGTTGCCACTCCTTTCTTATAACCTATACCTCCTTGATCATTTCTTTGAGGAGACTGTTGAAGAAATCTGATCAAAGACCGGAGGTGTGGCTCAAGTGGCAAAACACTTGAGTAGCAAGTATGACATCCCAAATCCAACCCTATAAAAAAAAAAAGAAGCGACTGAAACTACCTATGCTGTTGAATGGTCTCATGGCATTCCAGACATAAAAAATTATAAAAATCAAAGTTGAGAAAGAGGAGGTGTGGAGAAAAAAAAGAGAAAGAAGAGAAAAAGGAGGCCTAGAAGGAAGAGGAAATGGATAAAAAAGAGGGGGGAAAAGTTGCCAGCAATGCTTGATTTCTCTGAGAAGCTCTGATAATTGGAAGAAAAAAATGTAAGACAAGTTTTGTTAAGATATAGTTGTATCGTATCAAGGACCAAATTCCTCTATTAAGTGAGTATTTCACATTTAACTAGAGGTCTCTTGCCCTTTTTTCATTGTAAGATCTCTTTCAAACATGTCCAACTCAGTAATCTGTCAGTATTGTCTTCCTATAGGCCCTTTCCAACTTAAAGCTGAGAAACTGGAATGCCATCTGCCTTCTTAGGAGGCTCATCAAATTTTATTTACTAATCAAAGCCCAGCTAAAGTGTCACCTCCACTATGAATCTTCTCTTACTTCTATCTTTGTATGTCTCTGTCATTTCCCAGGTTCTGCAGCATTAACGACTAAACCCTTATACGTTATCGTTATAAATCTGGCAATGGATTTCAAATAATTTTGGTCCATAGCAGCCTCTTGAACATGAATTTTCATTTTTCCACACTTCATGTAATTTTCTGAGAACTGGTATCCTCATTTACCAAATTTATGCAAAAATTCAGAATACACAAAGCACAACAAATCAGTGTTCATTAATAGTTTTATTAATGAGATTGATCTACCTTTCATCACTATGAATTTCTTTATGAACAACAAAATCACTTATGAGATTCTATAAATCCATTGCATATCCACTAATTATTCTATTTATGTAGAAATTAGAATAGGCTAAAAGGTATTTGTTTTTCTCAATTCCTCTTGCACACATAGGGAAAAGGAAAAGGAAGAACAGTATCAGTCAGTTTAATCCAGGGTTAGAGTGTAGGCTTTGAAGATGAGGACTAATCCTTGTTTAGAAAATGGTGAAAAATGTGAAAACATGTGAAGCATCTTTTCTCTCTTTTCCTTTAATAAACAAGAGAATGAATTAAGATTTTCACAAGTAAGTTGTTACATCTTTCTTATTTTTTAAAGGAAGATAGTTGCTATATATCAGTTTTCTTCAGAACTTAAGAGTTTATGAAGAAGACCTGATAAAAATAAAGACTTTGTACCTCACATATTGATGAAATGGGGGCCAAAGTGCAGTGTGGGAAGGAGTAGATTCTCTACAGGATGTCATTAGCAAAGCAAATGGAGATACTATGTCCAGAGAGTCTAGTCAAATAGTTTAAAAAAAAGATAAAAATGAAAAAATATTGAGATCACTATGTATAATCCACCAACTACCATAACACAAATAGAAAGTTTCTGTTACAACTCAGGAATATAAATAGAAGTAAATGGTAGTGTTATTACATGAATAAATGAGTTAGCCATCAATCACTGACAAAGCATACTCTGTAATCAAAAGATTTTTCATGTAAAGATTAATTTCATGTAATACAAGTCTAAATATTACATAAACCCCATTGACATTGAGTTATACTTTGTAAGAAAAAAGGCATTTTTAGAAGTCAAAGAATGGCAGACAGTCAGAAATAATTCCTTTAGATTTCAGGGCCTTGGGTGGCCACTGGTAAGAGATATGTAGATGCTTTGGAAGTCCAAAGTAGATCTACACTGTCTAATAAAGTATCATTAGTCTTACAGTGTCATCTTAACAATACTCATAGTTGACAACATTGGTAGACATAGGATTATGACAAACGAGAAAACTGTCTGGAATAATAGGAAGCACATATCTGGTGACCTGCATTAGAGAATGATGAAAACATTGAGTACTGAAGAGATAGCTCATCTTCCAGACATGTAATACATATGCCTTCTTCCTAGCCTCTCATGGTTAACTAGAAGCCATTCCTTTTATGCATCTATCAAGAAATATATGAAGAAAAAGAGCACACACTTACAGTCAGTCTATCACATGCAGGTAGCCTCACCCACTAAACCATGTGTTCTTCTCCTGGGAGCAAAGAAAGGTTAACAATTGGTAAAATGGCTAAGACAGATTCAAATTCAAGATGGTGTCTTGTGCTCAATGAATACATAATAGAATAAAAGTAGTTCTCAGACTTTGTATTGGTGTTAGGAGTTAAATTCTTACCAAAAAAAAGGTCTCTTACTAGTATCCATCAGTGCTGTCAAAGAGCTCTTCATCATAAACAATTTCCTGATGATTCTTTCATCTATCTGTTAACTTCTCAATAGAATTTTCATGACTGAAAATGTATGAAAAGGGTAAGCTTTCCAGGATATGAAGTATTTCATTAGAGAAAGAGTCTACTACTTCATGCAGGGTGGACATGCTCTCTGGGAAGATCTTGGCAACTACATTTGTAGTTTATTACCAGTTTTAAATTATTTTATGAATCCATGACATAAACTTCCTCAAAGACAATGTCTCCTTACATAGCCTAAAGGCTTCAAAAGTTTAAGAAGTCCTAGATATGGAAAATACAAGAGAATGAGTCTTTATTTGCTCTTTATTTTCCACCTACATGCAGAATAATGAACAAATAAGTATTAATAAATCCTGGACTAGTCATGATGAACAAAAGAAGACATTTTGTACAGAACAGTACAATTCACCATTCTTAGAAGCATGTATCTAAAATGTTACCACAACAGAGATCCTAATAACTCCTCTCCACCTAGGAGCTGGAAGTTGAGCCCAAAGTGGATTTCCCCATCACTTTCTGGCTGTTTTCCTTCACACTTAGATGTTCTCAATCATAAGACAAGTAGGCTACAATACATTTACCTTTTCACTCATTTGTAATCTTTTAAAAATAAACCAATGAATATTGGAGCCAGAATGGTTCTTAACAAACATCTAATAATGTGTAGATGCTATTTTTAGAGGCAAACAAACTTTAGGGAGGAATGAAAAACAACCATCCATCTGTTAGAACAAGCCCTAGAATCCAAATTTCTAAATTTTCAATCTGTGCTCCTTGATTTCTGTGAATTATAATTCTTGACTTCACAATATCTGGAGCTGTGATAATGCTCTTACTACAGAGGGGCATGGAATCCCGACTATGCTTCACTTACAGGGGATTATCTGCCCACACATTCCCAGGATTTTGCCATAATGTACTAAATTCTTTTAAATAATGACTTATTTTAAAAAGAAAACTGATTCTAAGAATGGTTATTTTACTAAGACAATCTTAGTAAGATTTTCCTACTAAATCTTTCCTATAAACCAGATGCATTATTCTGGAGAGGAAATGATTTTGTGATACCCAGATGAAAGGTTTGAAATGCTTGAAGGATGTGAAAAAGCTAGGAAGAAAAACTGAATTTTCCTATTTTGATAATACACCCAATATGGTCTGTTTCCTCTTTATCCTAAATAGTTTGAGGCATGTAGAATTTTAGGTGAATTTATTTTTATTGTATTTATTTTAAGTTAAAAAATGCAAGACAAACTACACTGATGTTCCATCTCACCATAATCAAAATGACAGTGCTCAAGAAAACAAACATGTGTTGGTGAGGATGAGGAAGAAGAACCCTCCTGAAACTGGTGGTGGGAATATAAAATTGATCAACCTCTTTGGAAATCAGTATAGAAGCTACTCTAAAAACTAAAGGTAGCATTACTATCTGGTGCCATTATACCACTTCCAGGCATATTTGATAGGATGTAAATCGATATACAGAAAAGTACCTGCATACTCACATTTATTATATCTCAGAGCTCCAATCACAGTAACCAAATGGTGGATTTAATCAGCCAGGCAACTTTAAACAAATGCATGAATAAAGTAGATATGGAACATAACTAACTAGGGAAAATTATTTAGCCATAAAGGAAAATAAAATTATTCCATTTGTAGAAAAATGAATATAACTAAAGATTATCTTATTGAGTGAGATAATCTAAGCCAATAACCCAAAATATCATGTATTGCTACTCAACTGTGCAACCCACTTAAAACACTATTATCACTATTATTTCTATATAAACACATATATTATATATAAATATATAGATATATAATATAAGATGTGATTATAACTGGTCTAACTACTTTGAAACTGTTTTCAGGACAAGAAAGATAGAGAAGGAAAGAGAATGATTGAAACATATCAAGATACATTCTGTCTGTAAATGAAGATAGCAAAAGGAATCTTACTTAAAGTGGATTGTTTTCTCTGAAACAAGAGGAGTGGAGAATGGGGAAATAGAAAATAGTAAAGAGGTTAATCTATACAAATTGTAATATGTGCATATGTGGAATACTATAATGAAGCTATTTTGTAATGAAGCCTTTTGTATAATTAATATTCTAAAAGATTTAAACTAATGAATCACAGGAAAGTAAAACAGCTATGCTAGGGGTGGATAACAGAGGGGGCAGGGAGGACCAAGGCAGAATGGTGATAAGTGAATATAGTGAAATCCTTTCTAAGCATGCATGGAAATAGAACACTGGGACCTGCTGAAAAAAAAAATTTTTTGAGAAGGAGAAAGGAAAATGAGGAAGAGTAATGGAGAAGGTAAGTTTGGCATGGTACATTACTTGCATATATGGAAATAATAAAACAACCTCTTGTATGCAAGTAATATATGGTAACAAAAGTCTTAAATGCAGTACTTCTATTGCAATTGTGGGCTAATAATGGACATTTGGCTTAAGATGTGAGGAATTTGAATGAAGCTGGGATAGTACTAGCCACATGCAGTGTTACAGAGTCATGTCATTCAAATGCTAAAACATAGTCTGGGCCAAGATTCCAACAGGATTTTGTTGTTGTTGTTGTTGTTGTGTTGTTGTGTTGTTGTTGTTGTTTTGGCCAGTCCTGAGCTTGAGCTCAGGGCCTGAGCCCTGTCCTTGGACTTTCTCAAGGCTACCACTTGAGCCACAGCACCATTTCTGGCTTTTGTCTGTGTATGTGGTACCAAGGAATGGAACCCGGGTTTTTGCCCATGCTAGGCAAGCACTCTACCACTAGGCCAAACTCCTGGCCCCTGGGCAAAGATTCTAGAGGTATGCTCCTCTTTGAAAACTTTTAAATTGCCTTTTTCCCATCTTTGCTTAGCAGAGTTGTGATCACTTACCTAACTTCTGTAACCCTAACGTTCTGTAACATAGCTATTGGAAATAAAGCAAATTAAACGAAGGGGAAAATGAGAAGTCTCTCTTGTATTTTTTTGCTTTAATTTTTGTAGTTCTATGATTGTGGGACCTTGTGTCAACCTGTATACATGGTCAGTTTGGAAACCGGTGGCCTTCATGGAAGCATTTCTCCCCACATGTGGCATCTTCTCCTGTCCACCATTAGCCCTGGCCTGATGAACTCACCAGCATCTGGACTGAAGGATGGACTACAGAAAGTACTTGTTTCCTTTTCTCTTGCAGTCTACCATGGTGGTACTTCTGCAAAAATAAAGCAGAGAAAGGGGATCTGGTTTGCCATCTCCTAAAAGCCAGGCTACTGCTTTTGTACTTCTCAGGTGTTTGTTTGTGGACTCACTCTTCTCCTTCCATCACCCTTGTGGACGGTATCCTCCCTTCATATAACCCTGTGAATACAGCTTGCCTTGCAGAACTCAACAAAAATGGTTCTTCATGACCTGAAGATGACTAAGTTGATGAATCAACAACTTAAGGATTAAATGAGTTTTGGACTTATCCATCCCATCCCAGTGACCATCACTCTGATCCACCAGCGGCAGGCAGGGGAGAACCCTGTGGTATTAGTATTAACTGTCTAAATGTTAATTTGTTGATTTGACCCTAAAGATTGTCTTATTATAACTAAAATCTTTAATAATCAAAGTAGACAAGTTTCTTCCTTTAGTCTATCAAGGTTTTCACATTTAGTTTCTATTTCTAGTTTTTTGACTTTCAGTTGTTTGACAGGCTATACATTTTGTATTATAAATTTTATGGCTCTACTCCAGACTCTGGGATTTTAACAGATATTAATAATCATGCTAGAACATTTTTCTTGGTTCAATGGCAACTTTGTCAGTCTGCAACCAAGAGAAAATAGAACATTTAGTTCACTCGATGTGGTCATTATGAAGCTTAGAGAGAATAAACCTAATAGCTAAGGGAAAGTGGGAAGCAGAGAAAAACGAGTTTGATCTAACTCATGCATACAACTGTCAATTATTGATTTTATGATTATTTGTGCAGAGGTACATTTAGATAATAATGAGAGCAAAAATAAGTGTTTTTTCTTTATTTGAGGTCATGGGCTTCAAAATAAAATTTTTTTTCTTTCATGAACGGTTCTTTAGCAACTCTTAGAGTTCATAGATTCACAGATTCCCCTGATTGGAAAGTCATTACTCAATCATGAGTTTTGTTGGAAAAAAAAAGGAAATGAAGCTGAATATAAACTTGGGTCAAATAATGAGAATTGTCTATACGGCTCAGTGAAAGTCCTGGTATTAATTCTACAAGTTGAAATCATTTTCATTTTCACACAACACTCTACTATCAATTTTTTTTAAAGAACATTGTAGGGAATTCCAATGTTTATCAAAAATAGTAAGAATCCTAGAGGGAAACACCTGTCTATTTTGGCCCCAGAAGAACACAAAGCATCTCTGGAATTCTGAGACTTCATCCAACGCAACCTCAAACCACAGTTCCTGGACAGAGTGAAGGCATGGGAATTACAACCAGTTTCAGCAACTGTTTCCAAAAGCACATTTTTCAGAGATTCTCAAACGTTGCATCTGGAAGGTACTGAGGCATAATGATTTTGAAGCTCACCCCATAAAAAGGTGATCTTGTTAAGTGCAGTCCTTGGGCAACTTTGTTGAAATTGCTTGAAAATTCAGCTCTCTGGCTTCTATTATAAACTACCTAAATCAGAATCTTGGGAAATACATACAGAGTTTGATATATACAGATACATACATAGTTTGATATCTGATAGATATGAGGATCATAGACAGTATATTAGAGTGTCACCCCCCCCCAAATAAAACAAACCTGGATTAGCCAAAATCAAACCATGACATCAAAACCAAAGCTAAATTCGTATTAAAATCATTTATAATTATTTTATACCCCCAAACATGTCACCAAATATAAGCCCACTACTCTCTGAAATATGTCTCTCTACAAATGCAAACTTAATTTAGAATCACTGGGGAATGATTCTGATATGCATTCTAATGCATGTCCTGACAGGATATATCCAAAATAAAAATGATGGTGATCAAGGGTATGAGAAGGGTCAGTGGTCCTTTTGTTCACTTTTTAAAATTTGATTCCCAGTTCCTACTTTAACTCTGGTTATTACAGGAAAAAAATCATTCAAGACTTAATGACTCTAGCTAGGGTATGGCTCTAGTGGTAACGTAACACCATAGTAAATATAAAGCCTTGGGTTTGAAATCCAGTACCAAATTATATATACAAGAATTAATGACTCAAAGGGAAGAATGAATGGAAATAAACATTAAGGTCAGATTAAAAAACTTCAAGATGATGCATATTTACATTAGTGTCATCACTTTCCCAACAAATTGTGCTACTTTTAGTGATATGCCATGGTGTTGGAGGAAGTCAGGCTCCCTTAGTGTCATTCCTTTTGGCTTTCACTCCAGTAGAAGTTAGTTGATTCAGCACATTCACATAAACTTGACATGACATATTCTTGTGCTGCCTTATGTGACCTTACTTGGCCAGATGCCATCATGGCCTTGGGTGAAAAAGTGCACACTGCTTCAGAACAGGGGGCTCCTGCTGTGGATAGTGATGGTGAGTTCATGTACAGAGAGCTAGTAAGTAAAGCAAAGCACAACCATCATTCTTCCAGTACCCTACATTTTCACCTGCCCAAGTCTCTTTTCAATCTGCCTGTCACTGTATTTAAGCTTATCCATTATATGGATAAGGTTCTCATCACTATTTTGTGACACAGATTTATTTGACAAGCTTAACTTATCTTAAAATAAGAAAATTTTGTTCAACAAAAATGCCAGGAGTCAAATTATGGCTTCAGCTCTGGTTATCTGAATGACTCTGGGAAAGTTACTTACTCTGTATCTCAGATTTTTCTGGTAAGATGATGATGATTATGGTGGTGGTGGTGGTGATGTTTATGATAGATTCCTGCCTGTTAAAGCTTGTTAGGAAGGGTAGTATATTGGTTAAAATTTAATAGACAAACTGAGCAATGCTTAGTCCATGTACATATTAGGCAATTGTCTGTTAAATAAGAAAAACTATGCAAACCAGCTTTTAGTTCTGTATGGTAGATGCAGTTTAATCTTTTACAAATACCTCATTGTTTAACTCTCACTATTGTCTGTAAACCAAAGCACAGAAAGTTTTGAAAATTTACCTTTGACTCGCAGTTGAATAAACTCAAGAAAATCAAATTTGTCAAAATCTAAATGTTTTGACATGGCAAGATTCAAATTCTAGATGAGTGATAAAGACAATTGCAGTTCCTCTGATTTTGTTTCCATTCCTATTATGCACCTAGTGACTTGGGCATAACTACTTTCCTCTGTATTCCAGTACACATTTGTATCTACAATACATGCTTGTATATCTGTTGGAGTCTGTACCAGTACTTGGGGTTTACATTATAATTCCTTTTATTTTTGCATCTATTATTGATTCATGACACATATAAAGGATTTCTTTGTGACATTTTACTTTCCTGCCTACAAATTAGGGAAATCAGTCTTCTAAGAGGCAGGCCTGTCTGAGTCCATATTGTACCAAAGAGTCAGTGCCTCTTTAATACCCCAACTAGCCAAGATGTGGCCTGTGGAACAGCTTTCAAGGGTAAGGGCATGCCTGGGCTTTATTCAGAATTGAATGACATTATTTCTTCTTGTCCAGAATTAGTCATATGCTCATCCTCTTCTTTATAGTGGATGAACAACTTTGTTTGCCTCTTTCTGAACTTCAAAAAGATTTTTGTGTGCAGAGCTGCTACAGAGAGGCCAATGATTACGGGATCATTTATTTATATTATTGTAGCACAATAGAAGTCACTTTGGTTTCTGAATGTGTTACAGTGACTCACAATTTTTTCTCCGATGTTTTTTGACCTCTGCTCCTTTCCATATTCTCCAGTCTCCAATAAGTTAGCTTCAAAAACCACAGAAAAAAACACAGCTGTGTTTGTTGATGATAGATTTGTAGAATGAAAGTAACTGTTTCCATGAAGAATCTTCAAGGAAGTTAAAAATAGTTCCCTGTTTTCTCCATATAACTAGATAGTAAGAGATTTCAGAAATAAAACTTGTCATTTCTCCTTTGGAAAATATTGTCCAAAATATTGTGGAAAATGTGATAGCAAATAGACATTACCATGGCCAGCCAAATTGCATGTTTTGTTTTTACATTGCAACCTTAAAAATGTCATAGCACACAAATAATAACAAATGCTCAATAAGAGTAATAATAAATTAAAGTCATTTAATCATTTTAGAAAACAAAATGTAATTATCAGAATATAAAATATTAAATATCAAAGTCAAAAAAATGTGTAGGGATAACAAAAGAAGACATTGATTTATGAAAGCTTATGCAGTGTGTTTCAGGCCTCCAGAGGGTGCTGTTGCATTTACACAGAAAAATATTTAATTATGTATACCTTCTGAAATTAAGAAAAAATTATAATTTGAGTATCTCTAATTTGTATCCCCATAAAATAAGAAAATAATAAATAAACCATGGTAAAAATTCATTCTCCAAGATATAGATTGAAGCTTATTCCTCTTAAGAAAAATCTTTCTAAACATAATGATCACTTACCTAATAAAAGAATATAAAGCTATCTAGTCATTTCAGATGCTATTTACAGTACACTTCATTCAAGTTTTCATTAGTCATATATATCAAATGGATTCTATGTTCAAAAACACATTGAGGAATTGAAAATCCTTTAAAGTATTGTTGCACATCAAGAAGTGAATCATTTGAGAAGTAATGTACTCACTACCTAATGAATGTAACTGTAACCTCACTTTACATTACCTGACAATAAAGTAAAATTTAAAAAGAAGTGAATCATAACAGGAAATCTATTCTTTCAAGAAAAGATGCAAAATTTGAAATATGAATCAGACCTTTACCTAAGAAATATTATTTTACTTTTGCACATGTCACTTCATTGTCTTGCTTGCAATACCAGAAGTATCACACTGAAGGGAACTGAGTCAATGACAAGCTACATAACAATGCTGAATATGGAGACTTTAAAAAAAATCCATATCATGTGGTAGTGCTGAGAACTAATGTGTAGATATTGGTTTCAACTACATGAAACAATGATTAAAACAGATTCAATGGATCCTTTATGAAATTTAAGGACATATTTGTTTTCTTAACATTTTAACTTATGAATTCTTATAGATTGAATCATAGAAGATTCTAGAATCACTAGTTGCTATTACAGTCTTTTACAGAAGTGCCCCAGGAATATATATATATATATGTATTCCAGGTGATATATATATATATATATTCCATATATATATATATATATATATATAAAATGACTGTAATCCTAGCCACTCAGGAGGCACATATGAAAATGCAGTTCAAAGCTAGCCCAAGCAGAAAAGTCTCTGAAATTCATCTCCAGTAGATCAAAAAGTTGCAGGTAAAGCTATGATTCAAGTTAGAGTATTAGCCTTGAGAGGGGAGAAAAATCTCAGGGACAGCACCAGGCCCTGAGTTCAAGCCACAGCAACTAGCACAAAAATCGAGATAGACAGACAGATAGATAGATAATAGGTAGGTAGGTAGGTGATAGATAGATAGAGTTATTTTGCAACATTATCTCATTTGCACTTTGACAAAGTTGGTCATCCTCCTGTTGTTTTATCAAAATAGTGAAACATTTTCCTGTGAATTATAAAGAGGGCTACACATCTCCTTGTAATACTAGTGAATGGAATTATAAAATACAGACAATAGAACAGAAAGTCATTGATTTGTAAAAAGTGTCCCCAAATTCTTCTCCTATCTTATTTATAAGAGAAAACAACCAAGGTAGGAAATCTGAAGAATAATCGAAGAGCCATGCATAAGTTGAAATGATCTAAGCTCTGGGTCAGGAAGTTTAACATGTTCATTCAAATGGGAGAATGTTGCTAGAGAACTTGGATGTATGTGCACGGCAGTATAACAGCATATGTCAGAAACGTAACATCTTCCTCTCAGGAGCACGAGCTAGCGTGCAATCAATTTTGCTCACATATCTTGGAGGCAGGAGGGCATCCATACCTTTGGTGTCTATAAGAGAACAATATAAGCAGAACGGGAACAACACAGAAGTCTCAGGAGGCAGGTGGGTGGCGGTTTCCCACATTGCTGGGTGACTGATGGATGCAGATGGACCCATTTATGTTTAACTTGAGCTGATCTGGATGGCATCATAAGGGAAGAGTTTCAACCCAAAAGGCTGACAAAGAGAAAGGGAAGACAAACCTAATTTTCTTGTAGAGCCTGTCATAGAAGATATTTTCTTGGAACCTGCAGTCATTTGATAGTTGGAAATCTGGGGATTCAGGGAGGTAGGGAAAACACATAAGTATGTAATACTATAAAGGAAAACTAACAGCAATTTAAAAAATATCCACTAGTGCATGACAGTGTTCTGTTCTCAAATAGGAACAGGCTAGATAGAACTTGGAAATACCCAAATGCAGCACTGTATTTTGAAATACTTTAGATGTGTAAAGGACTTTACTATATTCAGTTATCTCCGTGTGTGATTTTACTGCAGGAAACACCCTAGGTGTCTTTTATGGCATGAAAGTTTCTCTCTCTTCCTAGGAAAATGATATAGAATGCTTTGTTTTGTCATTCTGCTGGTTTTCAATGGAAGTTGTAGTTGAGGTTTATCTACAATTTCTTCATTTAGATTGAGAGTGAATCATGAGGAATAGCTGTTGCCTCTTCTCTCATGCTCTGAGAAAACACCTTATGCGGGCTGCCAAAAGATGCCAAAAGAAGTATTACATATTATAAAGTGACTCACTGGACACATCATCTGTCGGAATTGTTTTTAGTTTTTCAGTGTGATTAATAATGTTTCAGAATAGAACTTCGGTACAAACTTGAAAAGTCGGTTCATATTCAGTGATTTTTGTTTTGTTTTGTTTGGGTCTCTTAGAAAATTGCATATATATATATATATATATATATATATATATATACCAAAAGCAAAACTGACCATGCATTTAAACCTTTCTTTCCTTCCTTCCTTCTTTCTTTCCTTCCTTCCCTTATCGCTTTCCTTGAAGAATTTTAAGAGAAAGGAATGATGTTTGCAAAATATCAAGCCAAAGGGCTAAATCTTTGCAGAAAATGGTTTTGAAAAGTTAGAGTGATGTGGAAAGGAGTCGATTACCCATGAACCTGAACATCAAAGTTTTTTACCAGGCTTTTTGCATTGGACTGTGAATAAGATCCTGCTTTTTGTGAGCCAAATTTCATGTCTGTTAACTTGAGGCTGGAGTTATGTTATACATCCTTAAAATTTCCCTTCTATTCTTTGAACTGTGTGTGTATTTTAAATACATATACAAAATGATTACTTTTGATTAGAAGTAAATGAAAGCAAGGTCATAACAACACAAAAGATGAAGCACTTTAGTTTTGTAAGGTAATTAAGTAGGTTGGCAAAGAATTTCTCAAAAAATGACCCCAAAGTATTTAGCATTTTGTTTAAGGATATATACATATTAATATACATACTAATATATGCATACTTATACCTTTTGCATTCTTAATTTAAATTAAAATATAAAACATTAGACAGTGTGTAAACTTTTTTTCAATTGTATTTTATTTTCAGGCTGATGTGAAGAGAGGTTATGGTTACATTCATCAAGTAGTTGGTACATTACTTCTTGTATATTGATGTCCCGTTCAATGTTTTTCTCCCAGTTTCCCTCTGCCCACCCCCTCCTAAACATCTTTTTTCCCCTTCCCTTTCCTATTTCAAGTAAATGTATGTACCAGATACAGCTTGATTTTTGTATTTGTTTCTTTCAATCTTCTGTGTGAAATTATTTCCTCTCTCTCTCTCTCTCTCTCTCTCTCTCTCTCTCTCTCTCTCTCTCTCTCTCTCTCTCTCTCTCTCTCCCCCCCTACTTTCCCTCTTTCTCTTGTTCTTATTTTTGTTTTTGTATGTTTGGTTTGGTTTCTCTCCTTATGGTTTAGTTCATGTTGTCACTGTATCTGACTTTGGTACCTGGTATATTGTAATCATTTTTAAAAGCAAAACCTTTTTTTTTTATTTGCCCAAAGTTAGCTGATGTTATCCTAACTATATATGGCAAGACTTTGCTGAAAGGATTTTACATGTAAATCTCTTTGCACCAATTTAAATATTTAAGTCCTGGTGCTATTGGGCTAGTAATATCTTAGCCTGTTTTATTTATTACTTTTATTATTTCAATAGAGTATTCCAATTCAGCATGCTGTTTTTATTGAAAGAAACTCATGCAAAACAATGATTTAAAATGTACACAAAAGTTGTGAAAATGTCGGTATCTTTTTTTCTGTTTTGTTCAGTGTATATAAATCAGGATACATATATATATATATATATATATATATATATATATAGAGAGAGAGAGAGAGAGAGAGAGAGAGAGAGACAGAGAGACAGAGAGAGACAGAGAGAGACAAAGAGAGAGACAGAGAGAGATGCAGTTGAATAAGAAATCTCACAATCATATCTTAAATCCTATCCATTTGTGAGGATTAGCCTGTTCAACTAATTCAGAGAGGTAGGGTTGCAGTAATTTCTCTAGTCCTTTACTCAAGATTGTGTCCACAGGGAAATCTCACAGCATTTCAGCAGCTTGTAAACATTAGTAGTCAGTGCACATCGTTCAGGTTCATTCCCCACACAGTTAAAAACTTCCCAGCTATAAGAGTACCTCTAGCTTAGGGAGAAAAACCCTTGTCGTTTTCAGGTTGATTTTTAAAGGAATTCATAACCCTAGTTAAATGAATATAATAAACTGTGCTTTTCTGTCTAAAGCTGAAGTTGTTAGCTTGCTAAATCTTCTACTTTATCTAGCTCATCAATTTCTCCAAAAAAGAAAATATGAGAGATAATAGTCACATCGGAAAGGAAGGCTAGAAGAAAAGTGGTTGCTCACTCTTTTTGGTATCTAACATGATCTGAATTCAGCTCTGAAATCATTAGCATGATTGAAATTAAGTATTTATTTGTCTTACTTTTTAGAGGCACATGTTGAGACTTGTTCCAAAATCAAAGGAACCGCGGAGTTAATTACTGACTAACACAACCCAATGCATGTTAATGTAAGAGCATGTACCAAATATTGTTAGTAGAAAAGAAAGTATTTTCAGGTTTCAACTCATTGTCATACCATTACTCACCCATTTTGTCATAAAAGCAAAATTAAATAAGCTGAAGTAACCAATGCAGGACTGGCTTGTGTTAATGAGTTAGTGAATGGGTTATCTTCTGCTTACTTTTTGCACATAGTTGCAGTATGCTTTTCTGCATTTGAATTGGACATTTATCTCTTTTTCTGAGTCTTCAAATTTTCAGTGTTGGACTTACTGAGACCTAGTTCAGAATCTGATTGTAAACAAATTGAGTCTCTTAGAAGTCAAACGATATATGCATGCATGGTCTCACTAAACATCCATTTATTGTTAATTATTATTACACAATTTACTAGACCTTTTTGCTTTGATTTCTACTTTTAATCTAGTTTTTTGTTCACTTACATTGATTACAAAAGCAGGGTCTCACTGTAATGGATGCATGCATCTTTGTACCCAGGTCACTTTGAAGAAGTTCCATTGCCTGTATTATATTCATTTAGTCTTCATTCCTGTTCCGTCTCCCATGTACAAAAATGTTTGGTGGGTCTCATTAGTCTATCATCAGAAATATATACTAAAGGTACTCTGAGCCTCCGTGCCTCTAGTATTCTGTCCTTTCTAATTTTCTCTCCCACTAATTTTCCCATATGCAATTTCCTTTCTATACTCATTTCCCCTCATCATCGTCACCATCATTGTAATCATAAGGTCAGTTGTAGATTGAACTTTTTAAAAGCTACATTTGTCTTTTGAACTTGGTTATCTCATTCAACATGATGATTTCTGGTTCTACTCATTTTTTCCAAAAGTAGTATAATTTCTTTCTGTTTTTAAAGTGCTTGAATAACATTTCATATAATACACATTCTTTATGTATCCAATGATTGTTGAGCACTTAGCCCATCACATAGTTTGGCTATCATAAACAATGCTGTGATAATCATGCATCTTTCACTGTAGAAACATGTGTTCAGATATATGTCCATTTTAAATAATTCAGTTACCTGTAATTCCATATTATAGCAGTGTAAAGATCTATAAATTGTAATAAAATGATTACCACTTCTGTAAAGGAGATCTTTTGATTCAATACATGGTGGAGCAATCTGGTAGTAGAGTCACTATATTATTTTCTTAATCATCAGTGGAACTTGATAATGAGTTCAAGTCATTAAAACATTATATTGAAACACTTATGGTTAAAAAGATCAAATCAGGGACCGGGAGTTTGGCCTAGTGGTTAAAGTGCTTGCCTAGCATGCATGAAGACCCAGGTTCGATTCCTCGGTACCACATACATAGAAAAAAGCCGGAAGTGGTGCTGAGGCTCAAGTGGTAGAGCTCTAGCCTTGAGAAAGTCCAAGGACAGTGCTCAGGCCCTGAGCTCAAGCCCAGGACTGGCAAAAAAAAAAAAAGAGACTAGGTAAGGAAAAAAAAAAAAAAAGATCAAATCAACCTGTTTTCCCCCATTCCCTTCCCTATTTCAAATAAACATATATACAATATACTGGGTAACAAAGTCAGATACAGTAACATTATGAGATAATGGCAAAAAAAGAGAAGAGAAATAGCATAGTAAATTAAGAACAACAATCACACAAGAAAAAGCTCTTATTTCCGTATCCTAGATGATTGGGAGAGATGGTGGAAGGGAAACAGGGACAAAAACCTGAGAAGGGGCATCAATATGTGAGAAGTAATGCACCTACTACCCAATGAATATACCTTTAACCCCTCTATACATCATCCCAATAATAATATATAAAAAGATCAAATCAAAATAATCAAATACATAAGTTTTGCCTCAATAGTGTGCAAATCTTAAATTTTACTTTTCCAAACATTATCCTCTTACTCCTATGTATAAATAAGGAAGCTGAGATTCAGAAATTTGGCTTTCTCTAGATGCCATCCTGTTACAAGGCATCAGTGGAGAGATACATTTGAGCAAACAGTTATTGCCCTTTATAAAACTGTATATGTCCTCTAGAATATAATGTGGTTCTTTCATCTAATTTAAAACTATATTTGAGATGACGTAGTCTAACCCCTTCAATTTATAAATAAAGGTTGTGATCACATAAGAGGCTGGATTTGGTGAAGCAGGATAGAATCTGAGTACTAGGAAGCCCGGGAGACAGAAGGATCCCTCTTTCGTGAGCTATATAACCAGACTCTGTCTCAATTTCTTTTTAAATAAAAAAGGTCAAACAAGGAAGTTATTAGATTGGGACAGCACAGTGATTAGAGACAGAACTGAGATTACTGATCTCACATTCAAGATCTTCACATGCTGTCATATTGCTGATTGATAAGGCTAATCCCAATAATGAAATCTCTTCATTCCATGCTTTCTTAATCCCTAGTCTTGGATTAAGAGAAGCTAATAGGTATCATGACAGATAATCATCCAATATGTTTCTACACATTCAAGCTCTCCAGCCTTAGCCACAGCTGTTTGTAACCCTTGCTCTCTCTTCTAAAGATGTCTTGTAGTCAGTATTAGAGAGTGAGGGTTTCTAAATCCACACACCTTCGTTTTCTGCTTGCATAACACCGAGTTCAGTACAGCATTCCATGGAATTCTCATATTAACCACCATTTTCTTGTTATCATCTGTCAGCCAAGAGTTTTGTCTCATTCTCACTCTCCTGTTCAGTTCCTCTGTTACTCATTTGCTTTACTACTCTTCAATGGGAAATTGTTCCCTTACTTATTTAGACTGCCATTATTTAGACTATTACCTCTACACAGTGACATTACTCACTGCCTCTTTATAAACTCAGCCATCTCTAGAAATATTTCACTTTTTTCTTTCTATACCATAGAACTGTCCGCCTGTTTCTTTTAAATTAATTTCAAATTTTTCTCAATCAAAAAATAACTTCTTGTTCTCACTGCTCATTTTTCTTTTCTTTTTCTCTTCGAGACAGGCCTCATTTTCATGTTCCACTTGCATTTGCCCCCACTCTACATAGCCTCTTTTTCTTATTATTCCTTAAAAATGTTATGATGCTTTCCAGTTTAATAGAGAGGTCTTATTCACCAGAGTAATGTTTCTAGAACAGTTCTAATAGTGTGTCTGTGTGTCTGTGTGTGTGTGTGCTGGTACTGGTGTTTGAACTCAGGATCTGGGTGCTGTTCCTTAGCTTTATTTCTCAAGGCTAATCAAGGATTATGCTCTAGCACTTGAATCACACTTCCACTTTGTTTTTTGTTTTTTTCCCGAACAACTGGAGATAAGAATCTCAAAACTTTTCCTTCCTGGACTGGCTTTGAATTGCAATTCTTAGATCTCAGGCCATTTGAGAACATAAGAATACAGGCATGAGCCACCAATACCCAAGCTTATGTATTTGTTTCATTGGTAAGATATGGATTTTTCTCCTGCACCTATTTTCCATTTTATTCACATTTTTATTCTTATAGTTCTAAATTACAAAAATATCTTACCATCCTTTACCCCTTTTCATTTGTTTTTCTCTTTGCTTAATTATTTCATTTTCTTTCATACAATTCATTCCATGTATATATGACAAAAAAACTTCTTCAGAGTGTCCCTTATGTTCTGATTTATATTTACTAATTTAATAACTTTGCTCAATGTTTACTGAAACTTTATTCAGTCCGAATCTGGGCTATTCTACTTTTCTATAACTTCTTTTGGTGTCTCAACTTCTGTCCTTGGACCCCCAGCTTTCTGGAACATGGAATACAAAGACAAACTTGATGCTAGTTCCCCTGACATAAAGTGAGAAGTATTATTGTAATACTTTCTGAAGACAGGTTTTAGAAATTTTTGTCTTTTCAAAAGGATCAGATATCCAGAAAACAATTACAAACATTAATTGATTGAATATTTATTTTTCACATGTATATGTAAATATACATACCTTGAATCCAAGGTTCATGAATTTTTCAAATAATTTTATTTTAAGCTATTTTATAGCAATTGTTAGTGTGATTTTGCTTAACAATAGATAGGCCCAGATAGGAAATATAGGATTTTTTTTGCTAGTCCTGGGCCTTGAACTCAGGGCCTGAGCACTGTCTTCAGACTTTCTCAAGGCTAGCCATCTACCACTTGAGCCACAGCACCACTTCTAGCTTTTTTCTATGTATGTGGTACTGAGGAATCAAACCTGGTCTTTGTGCGTGCTAATCAAGCACTCTACCATTAGGTCAAACTCCTGGCCCAGGAAATATAAATTTAAGCCAACAGTTAATATACAAAATTAAAATCTTACCTTTAAATTAAAAATATATAAAATAATTTTGGATTTATTGCCAGTTATGTAGTTTTGCTATCAAAATTATTATTTTTGTGTATAGACAGGTGAGCTTTGTGTCTTATTTCAAATCAGGAACTCAGGTGTAAGATTAAAAGGTCAATCTGAAATATCTAGCTGTTTGATAAGAAAGAACTATACTCTCAATTCATTGTTACAATATCACAGTAACTATTCTTGGAAAATACATTGGTAGCTATGTTTGAATAAATTATGCTGTCCTTTGTATGTTTGAGAAGATCTCAAAACTAAATCAATTTTCTATTTACATAAAAATAGATTATACTCACATTTGTTTTTTCTACTTTTTGTGATATTTAATGGTCCATAGATAGAATTTTATGATCAGTAAATTAAACACATTGGTGAATTCCTTGCTTTTTCTTTCATATGGATTAATTCTGTCTTACACTGCATTTCATCTTGCTTATCACTTTATGAAATAAAGATTATAAGTTAGACTTCATTTTTTATAAATTAGTGTATCCATATTTTCCATGTCAGAGATTGTATTGCATGCTAGCACACAGATAGAATGAGACACAGTTCTTGCTTTAAGGATCAGAATTTAACAAATGCACAGCCACCTCACAAAATATTGTTATGTTTGTACTAGTCTTATTACTACTATTCTTCATTTTTAATGATTATTATACCTAGTCTCAGCAAAAGGGCATTTATAACGTTTTTATGATAGTACATATTACTCAAAGAGAGAAATAATGGTCTCTAATATAAGCAGGTTTTTCTTTATAAAGGTAAAGAAACATTTGGCAATTTTCTCCTTGAACTTCTACCCCCTTGTAATCAGGAACTAATTAATTAATTAGCTAATATTTCTAAAGTGCATTGAAGATGAGCAGAGTCACAAATGCTAAGCATTTTAAAGTCATGTTTTCCTGTATATAGTAGACAGGCTTTCTTAAAGTTTGTAAAGGACAATTTGAACAAATTGCATTTCATCTACATTAAAAAAAACTTGTCATAAACTGGAGGCAGGGGGTAAGCAGAAGTAGGAGAAGTTGGAAGAGAGAAGTACAAATGTAATCAAGACAGTGATTCTTAATATTTCTCTCCATTTATCACTATTGTAAGACAAGTGATAAATGCATACATTCTTACAATACTGCTAAATACAGAGCACAGATTTATTTTTTAAATAAAATATAATAAAAGACCATTGAAATTTTTTAGTAGCTCTGAAACTGATAACAGAATAAGTCAGGATATCCTAAATTATAGGAGTTTATTTTGTAATGTTCTTAGGGTTTAATTTCAGGGACAGAGCATCCATTTCATAATGTTGATCTCAATTTGCACTGCCTAAATTTACCAACCTCTTCTTTTACTACTATTTTTATGGACTGTTTCTGTGCAAGAGCAAGGGAAGGATGAATCAAGGCCAGTGTCCACAGTGACCCATGTAGAAAGCAAGGTATAAACATGTATGCTCTCATGGGAGCAGAAGGGATTTTTCAATATTGTAAAAATGCTCAGACTTCAGTGGGATTTTGACCTAGTAGTAGAGTGTATGCCTAGCATGCATGAAGACCAGGATTCAATTCCTTGGTACCACATACATGCCCCATTTGTAAGGAAATGGAAAGACTTAGAAAAAATCAAATTAAGTGAAGTAAGCCAGACTCAAAGAACATAGGCTCAATGGTTTCCCTCATTTGTCATAATCAGCAGAAACCTTGGGCTCTCCTAGCAGAGATTTGCAATAGAGCAAAACCTAGATACATAAGGCCATAGAATATGACGCTAAATGTAAGGACCTCCGGGATATAGAAACAAAAGCCATAAAATGAGTGATTGTTGTCTTTAATGTACTATGTTATCTTTCTTCTCTTTTGCTCTTCCATTGGTTATCTCATATTGTTACAGTATTTCACCTTGTTATCTGATATATTGTATATATGCATATTTGGTTATTTGAAATTGGATAGGGAAGGGGGGAAAACAAGATGAGGGGCGGGGTGGGGGGAGGGAAATGGGGACCAAGGCATGAGAAAGGGTATCAATGTTTGTGAAGTAATGCACCTTCTATCTGGTGAATATAATGTAACCCTTCTATTAATTACAATAAAAATATATGGAAAAAAAATAGAAGTGGTTCTGTGGCTCAAGTGGTAGAGCTCTAGCCTTGAGAATGCCCAAGGACAGTTCTCAGGCCCTTTGTTCAAGCATGAACTAGCAAAACAAAAGCAAACAAACAAACAAAAAACTTGCACAGACAGTTAGTTCAAACTGGACTTACCTTTGTAATTTTTAAACATGAATCATTTGGAAAATTCAACTCTGCTAGGAATTATATTTGTTTCAGTTTGGTAATTATATAGAAATCTTTCCATATTTCTCTTCCTTTTAATGTCAATATTCACAGACCATGGGAAGCAGAGGCCAATCCTACCATTTTCTGTGTTCAGGTCACTTCTGGTGTGGTTTCTCTTATGAATTTATGAACAGCAGTTCTGACACAGAGAGTTGACGTATTACAAGGTTTTGGCCTGTACTCACTATCAACCACGTGGTTTATACAGACAACTTCATTAATGATTGCTCACAAAAATGAGTGAATGTGCCTTTTTACCTCTACTGAGACACAAATGATGGCTTCTAAAAGTGCACAATCCTCTCATACTCTGTATCACTTTAGGCTCATGAAATAGTGTCATCAAATTTTCTTGTTTACCTCATCCAAAGCAAGGAAGATTGGATTCCTTCATATTTTCTAGGAGGAATAGAAAATCCTCAATTGCTTACCATTTTTGACCAAACATTTACTGGATTTTTTTTGCCCGTCCTGGGCTTGACCTCAGGGCCTGAGCACTGTCCTTGGACTTTCTCAAGGCTAGAGCTCTACCACTTGAGCCTCATCACCACTTCCAGCTTTTTTCTGCATATGTGGTACCCAGGAATCGAACCCAGGTCTTCGTGCATGCTAGGCAAGCACTTTAACCACTAGGCCAAACTCCCGGCCCCTCACTGGATTTTTGTAAGGAAAAGATCTCCCTCCCTAAACTAGTGAAGATCTAGATGTTGATGCTACTAGCCTATTAGCCATAATGCTGGTCTCATCCTCTTCATACAAGAAGGCAAGTAACCATCAATACTGAAGGAGTATCCCATGAAATTTGACAAGACAGAAAACAAATTTAAATGACTGAGAGTGGTATCTGGGTGTGTCAAACTGTGCTAATTGTCTACCTCTTAGGTAAAAACTACTCCTCTAGTCTTTTTGATTTCCCGTGCCCTCATGGTCCAAAGCAGTGTATATTTAAGACTGTCCACCATTTTGCTTCCTGCTGAATGTAACTGCTTCATTGAGCACCTGGAGTTTTCCTGACACTCTTATCCTTATCAAAGATTTACACCAAGTTCTCCATTTGAATGACAGCATACACATCTGAAAAAGTCATGTATGTCATTGTGTTGATAAATGTTGACATCATTGTGGAGTGCCCTGGCAAGAAAGGAGGACATGCCTTAATCTAAGCAATAATTAAAGGATAACTCTTTAAACAGACAAGAATTCTTACAACTCTTATCATCATAAGAAGGAATCCAACTCCATTCTCACGCCAAGCTATTTCATGGAAGAGTCTGTATATCTAAGGGATTTTACTCAAGAAATAGAATCTCAGAGTCACTTTGGTTTAAATTCCTGCTCTGCCACTTACTGTCAATTGAGTTTAAGCTAGTTATATATTTTAGGTCTCAGTTTCTCTGTAAATTGTCCAAAATTAATTGTAGCTACTTTGTATTGTTCTTGTGAAAATAATATGAATTGCGTAATTATCTGAAAAAATTCTGATTTTATGTGTTAATTATTGCTATTTATTAGTAGTAGAGAGTATGGCAATAGATTAAAGGCTCAGTCATTACGCAGCTATATACATATCAATGTTTTAGTTTGTAAAAATATAGGAGCTTAGAGGAACTATATAATTTCTCTGCCTATAAAACAGGTTGTAAGAGTTAAGCAGAATAAGCTGGGCACAGTGGCTCATACCTCTAATCTTAGCTACTTAGGAGGCTGAGATCTGAGGATCACAGTTCAAAGCCACCCTGGGCATTAAATTTGGTGAGACTTTTATCTCCAGAAGCGGTGTTACATCTCAAGGGGAAGAACAGTAGCCTTAAGCTGAATACCTCAGGGACAGTGCCCAGTCCTAGAGTCCAAGCTCCATGACCAAAAAAAAAAAAAAATTCATAGCAAAAAGAACAATGCAATACCAAACTTTAGACTCTATTACAGAGCTATAGTAACCAAAATAGCTCTGTACTGGCACCAGAACAGGCTTGAAGACCAATAGAATAGAACTGAAGACCCAGAAATCAACCCACAGATCTATGGCCACCTAATCTTTGATAAGGGAGCAAAAAAATAGAATAAAAAAAACAGCCTCTTCAACTAGTGGTGCTGGAAGAATTGGTTAAGCACCTGCAGAAAACTAAAGTTGGATTCCTCTATGTCACTCTGAACTACAATTAACTACAAATGAATCAAAGACCTCGAGATAAAAGTAGATACACTGAAAACTTTACAAGAAGGAATAGGAGATATACTAGGTCTCCTTGGCACAGGTTGAAACTTTAATACAGACCCAGAAACACAACAAATCAAAGAAGGTTTGGATAAATGGTACTGCAATAAACTGCAGTTTCTGTATGGCAAAGACATAGCTAGAAAGCTAAATAGAAAGTCCACAGAGTGGGAGAAGATCTTCACCTACCACAAAACAGACAAAGGCCTCATATCTAAAATATATCAACAACTAAAAATATTGAAACACTCCAAAACTAATCTTCAAAGAAACAACCATCCTATTAAAGGATGGGCCAAAGACTTAAAGAAAGACTTCTCTGAATAAGAAATAAGACACATGAAGAAATGCTGGACATCTCTGGCCATAAAAGAAATGCAAATCAAAATAACTTTGAGATTCCACCTCACTCCAGTCAGAATGTCCAGGATCAAGAAATCTAATAACAACAGATGCTGGCGGGGATGTGGCCAGGATGGATCACTACTACACTGTTGGTGGGAGTGTAAAGTTTTTCCTCCACTCTGGAAAGCAGTATTGTGTTTCCTCAAAAGACTAACCACAGAGTTCCCGTATGCCCCAGCAATTCCACTAATTGGCATTTACCCACTCCTCCAGAAACCAGGACATACTAAACCCACTAGCACAACGATGTTCATTGCAGCACTATTTACCATAGCAAAGATATGGAACCAACCCAGATGCCCCTCAGTAGAAGAATGGATCAACAAGATGTGGTATTTATACACAATGGAATTCTATGCTGTTATCAGAAAGAATGACAACACCCCATTTGTAAGGAAATTGAAAGACTTGGAAAAAGTCATATGAAGTGAAGTAAGCCAGACCCAAAGAAACATGGGCTCAGTGGTTTCCCTCATTTGTAATAATTAGTACAAACCTTGGACTGTCCTAGCAGAGGATTACAATAGCTAAAAACCTAGATATATAAGGCCATATAGGATGAGGCTAAATGAAAGGTCCTCCAGGATATAGAATAAAGAGCTGTATAATGTGTGGTTGTTATTTTTAATGTACTAAGTTATTTCCCTTCTCCATTGTTACTCTTTGGTTAATCTCATATTGTTACAATATCTGACTTTGTTACGTGGCATATTGTATATGGGTTTGTTTGTCTGAAATAGGAAAGGGGAGGGGGAAAAAGAAGATGAGAGAAGGGGGTGAGGGGAGGGAAATTGGGACAAAAACATGAGAAGGGGCATCAATGTGTGTGAAGTAATGCACCTTCTATCTGGCGAATAAAACTGTAACCCTTCTATTAATTACAATAAAATTTTTTAAAGGAGTTAAGCCAGAGTATATTCAAAAATGACTTTATACATGTCAGCAATTATTTTTTTCATTTTCCATTTGTTCTTAAAGATATTATTTGCTAGGGAAATGTAGTATTATAGTCTAATGACATCTGGACAAAATAGTATCTGTTAGAAGATATATTTAAGTTATAAATACCCAGATTAAAGAACGTGTGCAGTAACATTAAGAGTTAATATATAGAAACTACTTTCTCACCTTTGTATCTTAATATCTTTGGAGGATTTTTTGTTTGTTTTTTTAATCTATTTCTCATGCACTGTAGATTAGTGTTGGTTGTATCGTAATGTTTCTAGGTAAAGATTTATTCCCATTTCTAGAGGCCTCATATGTCTGGAAGGTTTTGGCGACAGAGCTCTGTAGCTTGTATTTCAGCAGCTCTCGGTAAATGTGATTACACTCAATCTTTGTCTAAAAGTTCTCTATGCAAATGCAGGACTCTCTTGCCTTGAGAAAAATCTTTAAAAGTTGCACAGCTCCCCAGAAGCAGAGGTGGGGAGGGAGGCACGCTTTGTGTCATACACATTAATTCAGTTGGCACATTACAATGTTAAACTAAATGACATTATTACAAAGCTGTGCTAAGAAGTGTTGACAGGTCCATATGGTAATTTTACAATGTATAATGAACACACAGACTCCTTTCTAGCAGAAATTTATAGTTCAAATCTACACCCAGGATATCCAGTTTTATTTCCAGAAACTTAAATTGACTTATTACGATGTAGTGAATGTATAAATTAGTTCCAGTAGTTAAACTGAAACATTTCCCTACAGACTCAATTAGATTCATTAATCTGCTGTGTAGACCTATAAACGGCCCATTGTTCTTTTCCCCCCCAAATGTCAAAAACTATTTCTCTAACTATAAAATATTTCCTACAAAAATGTTTTAAATGGTCAGAATTATTGTATAGTAGAACCCCAGAATCACAAATTATCTTATTGCCTGGACAATTTTTTTCCCCAAAGAAAAATAGGGTCCATCCCTTGTCAAGGAATTTAATGAGGCTCATGACTGGATTCAGTGCCCCACAACATTGAAAATGTACTGAAATTAAGAAAAGATCACCTTTTCCCTTGTCCAATTGCATAAATCAGCTGGTGAGGGACAGATTGTGTATATTCATAGCTCCACATCCTTTTCATTTAACAACTTTTGTTTCTTTGCCCCCTTCTGCCTGAAGTATGGCAGCTTATCAGTCTATTGTGATGTCTCATAGAGGCAGGGCAAACCAATACAACCTGTTATAATGAATTCCATTTCAAAAGATGCACACCTGTATCTTACCTTTTGCAAAATACCACCTTCCATGTGGGAACTATAAAGGACACTGCAAGTAAAGCTTTAAACAGAAATCCATTTTTTTCTTTTTGTTTAAATCCAACTGTCGTGAAATTTAAAAAGCAAAATCTTATTTTATTGATTGATGAAGGTGGCTGCTTTTACTTACTGTAGAATATTTTTTGCTTCTGTGATTTATTAAACATTATTTCTTGTTTGAAAAACCTTTGCAACTGTTCCTTTGACCTTTTTTAATGGCTCAGCTCTACTCATTCTACTTATCTTTACCGTATTGCATTTAACACAAGCTTAGATTATGTTTTCAGTCATGGGCAGACATGGACATGTTCCATTTGAAATTAAGGAAGAGTACTTGTGTACCACATCAGACAGACTGATATGGGTAGGTTGATAGTTTACACAATCTGAAACTGAAATATTTTTTGGATTTTTTTATTAAAGAATTTATTAACATTGATTTTTACATCATATTTCAAATGTCATATTTAACAAACAAGTATTCAAGAAGGGAATCTCTATATACAATCACTGGTTCTTAGGTTTTAGAACATAATTAAAATTAAGTTGAGGGTTTGTATGTCATAGATACATATTAATCTATGTAATAAAATATTATGTCTATAGAGTATATTGCCCATCATCGATTTTTAGGTCTATATAGTTATATCTCCAAGACCCTGCCCATAACATTGGGTATCCAAATTTTAGTCATCACTCTTATACTGTTTGGATCTAATATCCACATATTAAGGATACCATATGCCTTTTGTTTCTTTGGTCTTGTCTTATCTCACTCCTGATCACTCTAGCTTCATCCACTTCCCAGTGAATGCCATTATTTTATCTTGGCTATTGGCTATGTAGAATTCCATTGCATTTTTGTATCCATTCATTTGCGGTAGAGCATCTGAGTTGTTTCCATTGCTTGGCTATTGTGAATAGTGAAGATATAAACATAGCTAAGCAGGTGTCCTTATAACATCCTGGGTTATGATGTTTAGGATAGATGTCCAGGAGTGGTATGGCAGGATCGCAGGGAAGGTCTATTTTGAAAAAGAAATATTTAAAACACTGATTGCTTATAACAGAAAATAATTTCAGCTCTCTATAAGAGGAAGAAGAGCCATATCTGAGTTCAAGTCTTTTATTTTGGCTACTCAAAAAAGCATCTGAAATCTGAGGACCACAGTTGAAAGTCAAACAAGAAAAAAAAAAAACTTCAAGAGACTCTTATCTCCAATTAATTAGCAAATGAAACTGGAGGTGTTGCTCAAGTGGTAGCACGCTCTCTCTAAATGTGAATGAAAAGATAGAATGAATCTGAGTTAAAGCTATAGTACTGCCACAGAAAACACAATGAAATAAAGTAGCCACATTTGAGAAACAGAATCTTCTCAGAAGGTAAGTAATGGAGAACAAATTCTTTATAAATTATTTAGGACCAAGGATTCAAACATCCTGTTCCTCTCCTGTCATTGTCTTCTTACAGTTACTTCATTGTTACTCAGAAATCCTTCATGTCTAGCTAGCTCCTGCACTTATTTAGGACATGATGTGGAAAATTCCAATGCTTTGAATCCTCCAGTTAATATTCCATACTCTTAACATTACATCCTGTTCCTCTCTAATTCCAACTTTAAAAGAGATTTTCCTTGATCCAGAACCTATGAGTTCCTGTCTCTTTCCTACTTTAGGGCAATAAAATGCATCTGGAGATGGGAAGGTTGTATACAGCATGAGTTGCGATGATAATCTATGTGTCTAACTAGCTTCTAAAAAGAAACAAGTAAATGAGAGTTTCTAGGAATTATTGGTAGTGGTGATGTCAATGTCCTGCTGCATAAGCACATAACAAATGTCCTACTGTCTCCATTATTTTTAAATGATCATCTTCATTATCTTTTGTCCAAGATTATGTATAAAGTTAAAATAGTAGGTGCTCCAAAAGTAGAGATGTCGGACTTCTCCTCCAGGATGATATTTCCAGTGAGAAATATAATGTGTTGGAATAATCAGCTTCCTGTTCACAGTCCCGTGTTCATCTGCTCACAGGACACGCACAAATTTCCTGCCAACATAGAGCATAACATTTCCTTCTCCACCCTTTTCATTTCATTAATATGGAGGTGGGGAGGGGGTGTGCCAGATTCTTCTTACAACATATTTTCCTCTAATTTTTCAACTTATCACCTCCTTTCTTGGAATCCTAGCTTCTTATGACAAATGGAAGACTTCTTGCTTGTGTAAATCTGCTCGATGCTAATATCTGCACCTGTACTTCTGGGTTGTGGCAAGGCATCTGAACATGCACAATAAGTATCAATTTCCCACATCCTTTAGAAAGAACAGGAGGCCTGATATCAGCAAAACCAGCTCAAGTGCTTCCCTGACCTTTCCATCCACACTGCTTCTGTTCAGGCAGTTTCCCCATGGCTCAGAACTTTGCATTTGAATTCAAATATTTGGTGAATAATTTCTATGTGCCAGTAGCTGTGTTATGTATTTATGGGGATGCAAAATACATACTATATTGTTTCTGCTTTCAAACAGAGTGTCACCTTGATGAGATGACATGGCAGGCTCAGCCGTCATTGTGGATGAAAAGACAATGAGAGTGCAGTGAATGAACTTTGTGGAAGTAATTCAGAGATGCTTTCTGGAAATCAAGTTTTAAAAAATACTTAGATTTTATTTTTAAAAATATGCAGGATAAATTAGGTCTTTTGATAGGCTCCTATTTAGATTTCATTAGGAAAAAAATAGTCTTAAATAGCATAAGAATAGACTAAATAGAACAAGCTTAGGAGGAAAGATTAGTAGTTAATTAGACTGCAGCACATTTAGGTGGGCTTGCCTGTCTTCTTGTCACAAGGAAAAATAAAGTAGATGAGACAGATGAAGAAGGAAGTCAGAATAGAACAACCCAGTGACAAACTGGATCCTCAGTTGTCAAGTTTCCATGTAAATTTCATGCAACATTTTCAGAGGCCTAACCATTTTCCAGGAGCCATCACGTAACATCCATCACACACCACACACACACACACACACACACACACACACACACACACACACATGAACTTTGGGCCTGAGCATTGTCCCTGAGCTCTTCAGCTCAAGGCTACTGCCCTACTCCTTGAGCCACAGCCCCACTTCCTATTTTTTAGTAATTAATTGGAGATAAGTGTCTCATGTTCTTTAGTGCCTGGGCTGGCTTTGAACTGCGATCCTCAGATCTCAGCTTCCTGAGTAGTTAGGATTACATTTTTGTAGATGGAAATATTGTCTCAACAGAGTAGGAAATTTGTTTAAGATAATTAATTATGTAAAGTAGCTGTGAAATAAACCTAGGATGCTACGTAAGAAAATACGTGCATTCATCAGGAAAATGGAACACAGAGTTAGGCACATGTTCAGGATTTTGCAGTCTTGCTAGTGGTTTCCTATACTTCCTGCTCTTTCAGGCAAGGTGAATTAGTGCATTTTAATTAAAGACCTCTGAGCAGTAGAAATTTGTTCATGTCTTCTGAATACTTTTATGTATGACTTACTCTCTCTGCTTCTCTTTGATACCTTTTAGGTCCTGCTCCCTTGACTAGCCTCCTGCAGAGGCTACGAGCTATCTGTCCTTACATCTCTATGCAAACTCTTTGAAGAACCTATGGACTCCCTAATGTTGAAATTGAAATGTTGGATAGATCCCTTCTGGCTATAAACCATGGGTGAAATGTTATCCTGAGCCAGAGCTGTGGTGATCATAGGTAGGTAGTGTAATTTATGTTGGCAATTCCTTCAATCCTTAGGTAGCATGTTGACATGCAGCAAGAGCAATCAGAGATATTACAGACTCAGGCTGTAGAATCAATACAACACCAATCCCAACCTGTTAAACAACAACAAAACAACCTGACAGCTTTCCTAATCCTTCTATAGTACAATACCTACACTAAACACTGATATATATCATTTTTTGTTTTCTGTTATAGGCAGGGATGGGGCTTAATAGTAGCAGATTGATTAAAAATACAAACTTAAGAATCAGGCAACTATAGGCACAATTCCTAACTTATCTGCTTGTTATCTCTTTACTAAATTATTCAAAATCCCTTGCCCTGTCTGAAGAATTGCTTTAGTATTTAATTGGGTTTACATAAAGATCAACTAAAATAGTATTTGGAAAATTCAATCACATAATGATCCATTGATTTTTTTAACTGGTTGTACATACAGGAGTTTGAACTAAGAGCCTTATGCTTGCTAAGCAAGTACTTACATTGACTTCAATTGATATTGTATTAAGATGTATAGGTGTTCAAACACAAAATTTGCTACAAGAAAATTAAATAATTAAGTAATTATGTGTGAAGTTATTGGATTCAAATACTTTGGATCTGTTGTAGTTTAATTTTGCAAAAAAATTAATAACTTTGTTTATATGTGTCATAGAATCATAATCTATGACAAAAGCATGATTCTATGTAGTTTCTCTTATAATCTGCCTGCTCAATTTCTCCCAAAAGGTACATGTGTTAAAGGCTTGGTTCCCAACATGGCACTGTTGAGATGTGGTATGAAATTGGGCCTAGTAGAAGGGCCTCAGATCTTGGTGAGGGTAGGAGGGGCCTCTGATAGGATTATTAAACTTTAATCTTATTCTCCTCCTCTTCTTCCTGGCCATGGGGTGAGAACTTTTATAACCACCACATGAAATTGTCATGACATACTGCCTCACCACAGTCCCCAAATAGTGAAGCCAATGGATAGAGGACTTGGAGCTCCAAGACTGTGACCCCTCTCCCCTCAAATTCTTTATAAGTGAAGCATCTCAAGTATTGCATTACACTGACATAAGACTAACACCAAAACCTGTTTAATTTGGGGAAAAGATATCTGAAATCTGTATTCCTTGAGTAAATATACCTTTGCCATAAAAAAATACATAAAGAAGATTCTGCGATTCTTTGAAACATAATGTGCTAATGACCACATGTAAAGATGAAACTGAATCTTAATGCCATACTTGGTTGAGCCAAGACTTTATGCATAAATAAATGATAGTAGCACATTTTGAAAATATGTACAAACATTAAAATACAAAGTTCACAAAAAATTAATCACAGTTTATTTTCTGGTGTGTTTTTGAAAATGTCATTGATGACCTTTCAGTAGTGAAGAGTACTGAACTCAAGTAGTAACCCTTCAGTTTGGGGAGAAAATATTCAAAATAATCTCTTTTGATATGTAAGAACATTTGCATATCCAAAGCTTACTTCTCAACAGGGCTGTGTTTTATGTATGAATGATCAACTCTCTAATTAGCCAATTATCATTGCAAATAGAGAAAGGGACAAAAATCACAAACTGTTGGTAGCTGAAAATAGAAATTGACATCACTACATATGAAAGAAACATTTAAGCACAACAAGAGGGTGGATAACAGAATAAAAGTGTTTCTTCACTCTTAGTTGGGATAAAAATAACATTTTACAATGTGGTGTCATTTCTCTCTGAGTAACAAGAGCAATTTTTGACAGCCATATGACTAACAAAAATTAGTACATCATATACTTGCAAGACAATACAAAGTACGTTAAAATGTTTCATGGTCTTTATTGAATCCTGCATATAGTCAGTTTATCCAATATCTGCTTATAGTTCACTCAACCACAGTAAAAGTATCAATATCTTCAAATAGTGAGTGATACACAACTAGTAGCGTTTGGAGACCAGCTAGAAGTATTACCCTATGGAATTTCAGCTAGGGATAATCAGCAGAAAATTAATACAATAAGCCATCTGTGAAATTAACCTACAACAGAAAATGTTTCATCAACAAAAATGAGGTGCCACCAAAAATCGCTAGGCAGATGCCAATTAAAAGTAAACCTGGCATGTGACAGACTGAACCCCTCAAAATGATTCCATGCTTATGGCAAGCAATGCATAGAAACAAGGTGCAGTGAATAAGAGTAGAAAATAAGCTTCTGAGTACGAATTCTTCAATATTCCAATCTAAAACACTGCTTCTAATTGAATCAGTGGATTCATTATCCAGCAAGAAAGTTGTCACTTCAGTAAGAGTTCATCTGGGTCCATAACCCTGGTGTAAAGTCCGCCGGAAAAGAAACTCCACGCAGTTCAGAAGAGGCTTTCTTACGTGAGGAAAGAGCAGACTCCTGCCACCCAAGATGGAGTCCAGGCAAGCAAGAGAGCTTAGGGAGGGACGTGAGAGATTATATAGGGGGAGGGGTATAGACACAGGGGAAAGGGATGTGATCTCAGAGGATAGGAAAATACCTCATTGGGGACCTCCCACTGCTCTAGGCCTCTAGGGTTACAGGTGCTGGGTGGGGATTTCCAGGGTGCAGTGGGAGAGAGCCAAGGGAAGAAGTCATTTCTTCCAGTCGGACCTAACACCTGGCATGAGTTAAACTCTTACAAAATTGGGAAGAGGAAGTTCCTCAAAATGTATAGCTACAATATCTGGCATATAGAACCAATTTATCCACAAATTCATCAACAATGAGTTGAATAGCTTAGGAAGTATGTTTAACTTACAATGGGTTATATTTTTAAACAGGGGCCCCTTTTTCACTTAATGAAAAATGCAGACATTAGAAGGACTACTGATTTAAACTATTAGGCAATTGATAGAACATTATAAAATATAGGCTTCCATAAATGCATGCTTGATTTCATTACTGTATTTATATTATTAACTTCATACTTAGCTAGTATGAAGATGATAATGAAGTAAAATACTTGGGTGTAATTCATTTGTCTAAGTTGCAATTTTCTTGATGACAGGAGGTGATTTGTGTGTGCATAAAATTCATAGCTTACTATAATGCATTGCATAAAGTTAATATGTACTCAATGAATACTTGTTGAACAAAAGTTTTTGCAGTTTGCATGTCTTAGTGGCAGTCTCTCTCTTCTCTCTTTACTTATAGGAAGCTTCAGAGCTTCTAATTACTCCTGTAGGTATCAAAGGGTTCTATCTACAAACTCCAGCAATGGAAGATACTATTCAAAACTTGGAAAGAGAAAGATGTAGGAGAAAACATAGCTTTGAGGGCAGCACTGCACAGGATTGAAGCTTCTGTGCATCCTTTAGAAAACTGTTAAGTTTAACTCCACTGTGATCATCAGCAGTCGCTTTCTGTAGGTCTTCTATTCCTTGTCCTAAAAATCAAGAAGTGGCCTTCTCTGAGTCCTCCCGGCATCCTTCTAATTGCTCTAGAGGCTCTAGTTTACCATATTTGATTACTTTCTAAAAAAATTTCTAGAGCACACTATATTTGCTGGAGTGCTAGCAGATGCACTTGAAACTTTTCACCATTTAGTATCCCTACTCTCACTATTCTGAAGAATACATTTTAAATGTCAAATGAACATTCCATCCTGGTAACTGTAAATGCAGTGAGGCAGTAACATAGCTCCAACTCTGACTATGAATCAGGATTATTCCATACCAGGTGAACACAACAAGATTTACCTGTCTCTACAAAGGATTGACACATGCTCAGAGCTGCAGTCAGACAATGCTAGACTTTGACAGCTTGAAGCTGCTATGAAGAGTTTCTGAAGCCTAAGGTTTAAATTCTTGGCTGTTTCCATTTACATATAAAGATTTTAAATCACCATGAAAATTTCTGTCAAGAAACTATAGTAGGTATTGATTTGAATTACTTGTGATCTACAGATTAGTCAACAATGTTGAGCTCTCAATATTTAGGATCATTATATTTTATTATTTTTATCACTTTATGTTATTAACTTCATTCTTTTACATATCATCTGTGAAATTTGTTCCTAGGTGTTGGGAGTGTGGCCTAATGATAGAGTGCTTACCTAGCATGTGCAAAGCTCTGGGTTCAATTCCTTGATACCACATCCACAGAAAAAGCAGGAAGTGATGCTGAGGCTCAAGTGGTAGAGACCTAGCTTTGAGAAAGCCCAAGGTCAGTGCCCAGGTACTGAGTTCAAGTCCCAGGACTAGCAAAAAAAGGAAGGAAGGTAGAAATTTTTTCCTAATCTTTTATACTTTTGAGGTAAGCCAAAAAATACTTCTAAAGAAAAACCGAATGTTATGAGTTTTAAAGGAATATTTTTAACATTTTATGTTCCAGTTCTTTCTTTCATATTCTAATTGCTTTTGTTTGTGTTTAGAATTATCTTTTTGTATTTATATTTACATTGGACAATCCTGATAAATTAATCAGTATAGCAGATTTAATATGGCTAATTCTGTATATTGCATTTCCTGATAATTCTCCTAAGCTTGGAACTCCAATAAAATGTTAAATAGAATTGGTAAGATCTGACATCCTTAGTTTTCTCTACTCTTAAGTGATCTTTCACTAAGAAGTATGCTAACTGTGGGTGTTAAATGTACTTTTAGCGCATAGAAAAATTTCCCTTCTAAGATTACTGACAGTATCTTGGAATTTTTAACTATTTTTCTTCATCTACAAAGTTAATTTTAGCATTTTGTTTTACTTTTCTGAAAGGATACATTTTATTGATTTATTTTTTTCATATATTTTTATTGTAATTAATAGAAGGGTTACATTATATTCACCAGATAGAAGGTGTATTACTTCACAAACATTGATACCCTTTCTCATGTCTTGGTCCCCATTTCCCCCCCCACCCCTGCCCCTCATCGTGTTTTCCCCCCTTTCCCTATCCTATTTCAAATAACCAAATATGCATATGTACAATATATTGGATAACAAGGTGAAATACTGTAACAATATGAGATAACCAAAAAAGATGAGAGAAAACCAAGTACATTAATGATGCCATATAGTATGATGCTAAATAAAAGGACCTCCAGTATAAAAACAAAAGCCATATAATGACTGATTGTTGTCCTTAATGTACTACGTTATCTCATCTCTTTTGCTGTCCCTTGATTATCTCATATTGTTACAGTATGTTACCTTGTTATCTTATTTTTATCTTATGTTTATTTGGTTATTTGAAATAAAATAGGGAAGGGGGGCGAACAAGATGAGGGGCAGGGTTGGGGGGAGGGTAATGAGGACCATGTCGTAAGAAAGAGCAACAATGTTTGTGAAGTAACGCACCTTTTATTTGGTGACTATAATGTAACCCTTCTATTAATCACAATAAAAAATCTTCAATATAAAAAAAGATTCGATAAAGTTACTAGTAAGTATATATCCAAGGAAATGACATCAGTCTGCCAAAGAGACAACTAAACTTCCATGTTTATTGTAATACTCACAATTGGAAAATGGAAATAATGTAACTGATCATCAGCTGAAGGATGAATTGAAATTGCATATGTGTACTTATGCAAATATAATAGTGTTCACCTATTTTAAAAGAAAAGGTGAACTCTGTCACTTAGAATAATATGACGAGTCCTGCCTGGTGGCTCATGCCTGTAATCCTAACTACTCATGAGGCTGAGATGTGAGGATCTTGGTTCAGGTCTCCGTAGTAATTTTCTTAACTATCATAGTCTGTTTGTACCTGCTTTCTTCTGAAATAACCTAGATGTTTAGGTTGTTGCGAGGGGATCTAGAACTCTAGTAGCACTAGAAAACATTGTGAAGGTAGTTGGCTTCTAGCAAGGAAGGCAGCTTAGGACTGGAAGGAAGTGGCTGAGAGAATAAACAAAGTCTGTGACTGGTAGAAAAGAAGAGCATTCTTCTGAGATTCCAGCATATGAAGGGAGAAGTCCATCACACAAAAACAACAACCATGACAAAAGCCAGTTTCTTGTGTTCCTGGGAGAAGAGGATAGGGCAGTGTTTGTTTAGTCATTAACAAGACATTTTCATCCAGAAGAGAGTGGTGCTGTAATGGCAGCACTTCTTCATAAAAGGGAACAATTACTTTGGGGAAACAGTTGAATCTCCAACAAGTGTGAATGAAGATAAACAGATCATGGCAACATCTGAAAACAACAACATTTTCTAAAAACAAGAAGAAATTACTAGTTATTGCTTAATAAGTGATATTGTTTCTCTTTTTGTGGAATAACACTGTTCCTAGCCAAGATTCATTTTTATAAATACATTATGCTATTCGTTTCAGTGTCTTCCCTCATACTTTGTCCAAATACACTACTTTTTAGGATCACCTTTGTCTTCCTCACCTTGATTTTTAAGCTTTGCACCTAAAAATTCCATATTAAAAAAAAAAAAAAAACCTGGGATGGGAGTTTGGCCTAGTGGTGTAATGCTTGCCTAGCATACACGAAGACTCAGGTTCAATTCCTTGGTACCATATATATAGAAAAAGCTAGAAATGGTGCTTTGGCTCAAGTGGCAGAGAGCTAGCCTTGAGAAAAAAAATCCCACAGACAGTGCTCAGGCCCTGAGTTCAAGCTCCAGGACTTGAAAAAAAAAAAACTCTGATTTCTGAACCATAACAGTGGGAGGAGATTGTCTTTTTTTATTATAAAAAGAATATCTGAGTCAGAATACAAGGTCAAAATTCAAGTAATCTAAATTGTTGCACATCTAAAACATGGATCTTAATCCATTTTGGTCTCCACAACAGTACTGGATTTTCTCCCACCAACAAAGTAGGTATCTGGTGAGGGCCCACTTACTGTCTCATAAACAGCCATCCTTTCTCATTAGGTCTTCATGCTCCATAAGGAACAAGGGAGCTCTGGGGTTTAAGGACAGTAACCCCATACATGAAAACTCTGCTCAGTAACTGAGACAGTTTCCAAGGGCCTCCTGTCATGTTAGGAGTTCTATTTCAATTATGAATTGGGTGAGGCCAGGGAAACAGGCATCCAGTCTGTAGCAGGAGGTTAAAAGAATTTATTCTTGTGGAAATTATATAATTTGAAGGAAATAATCATTATTCAAGAAGCCACAGGCATAAATGTTTACTTTCTGAGGAGTTGGACATCACAATCTTCCTTTTTAAAACATTTATTGGACAAACTAAGCTCTTGTGCCAAAAAGATAAAGTGAGATCTACTCCTTTGATCTATTTACTCTAGTAAGCAGAGTAAGATGTCTGGTGATAAAGTTTAAGGATTTTCTGAGCTTCTGATGACACTAAGTAGATTAGATTTATCCTAATACAATACTGTTCCACCAAAGGACAGTTTGAGCTCTCAAAATGTTTGCAGTGGATTTATTTATCTAATTTTCTTTAATTTTGATGATATTTATTCTGTTTAATTTGAGTTATTGTTAACCTTCTAAAAGCAAATGCACAGGAAGAGTTAATTATTTTACTTTGATAAAGGAATAGACTAGAGAATCTAGAAAAATGGAAGTATTTCTGAAAAGACAAGTCCAGAAGAGTGTACTGTTTGCACAGGAATGACAGGAAGGACACATTCGCATTATTATTTCTCCCACTTGTACTCAAAATGATTTCTAAAAGGGAAAAATAAAACTTGAACATGCTCATAGAAACTTTGAGTCACTGGGCATTTTTGCCTGTGACTGCCTACTTCATCTAGAAAGAAAGTGAACATTCATGAGTCAGAGCCCCTAACTTTGCCAAGTTCACTTAAAAATGACAATGGAATATTGTAGTAAAGGAATTTGCATTGAATAATCTGGAAAATATTTGAAATAAACCAGCACTTGGTCAGTCCTATTTGTCCTCCCTGTGGGTGTATAAAAAATAAGCTTGTCTTGGGAAATCTGTTTTTCTATGGGAATGAGCCTACTGTTACTGGAAGCTGTAAAGCATCCCATAGTCTCTGGAAATGAGGCTTGCATGACCAGTGAGTAGTGGACCAATAGTGATGCCTCAATAAGATGTGTTTTATGGAAATGGATAGAGCATTTCTTCCTCTTCTTTTTTTTTTTAATGATCTTTACGTATTTCTACAAAGAAGTTCTTAGAGTGTTGTATTTATTTGACCATTATTGTGAAGGAAGTTGAAGTAGGTTACAACAGAATCTACATATTAATTTATTAATAAAGTAAATATTTATGATTAGACAAAACAATGAGTCCTCTTATCAACTAGCTATGTTCTATAGGGGGAACAAAAGGGCAGTAAGCTAAAGTATTTATTAAAAGTAGCTGAGTAATCTGTTCTTTAAAAAAAATAATAAGCGATGTCAGTGGCTCATGCTTGTAACACTAGCTAGTCAGGACATTGATATCAGGCTCACACTTCAAAGCCAGCCCAGGAAGGAAAGTCCCTGAAATTATAAACTACTCCAAAAAGCTACAAATGCTAAAGAGAGACCTATCAGAAGAAGAGATTAAAATGGGAGAAAAGCATATGACAAAATGTTCATCATCTATGGTCATAAAGGAAATGCAAATAAAAACAACCCTAAGATACCACCTTACCCCAACAAGAATGGCCAAGATTTTGAACTCAGACAATGACAGTTGCTGGCAGGGTTGTGGAGAAAAAGGAAGCCTACTACACTGCTGGTGGGAATGCAGACTAGTTCAGCCACTCTGGAGATTTCTTAAAGAACTGAAAATAGACCTTCCCTACGATCCCGCCATACCACTTCTGGGCATCTATCCTAAACATCACGACCCAAGATATTACAAGGACACCTGCTCAGCTATGTTCATCTCTGCACTATTCACAATAGCCAGGCGATGGAAACAATCCAGATGCCCTACTGCAGATGAATGGATACAGAAAATGTGGTATATATACACAATGGAATTCTACATAGCCAACAGACAAGATAAAATAATGGCATTCACAGGGAAGTGGATAAATCTAGAGCGAATCATGTTGAGTGAAGCAAGTCAAGACCTAAGGATCAAAAGGCACATGGTATCCTTAATATGTGGCTATTAAATTCAAAGAGTACAAGAGCGAGGACTCAATAACTGCATACCCAAAGCTATGGACATGGTAATGGAAATATAAACATAACTATATAGACATAAAAACCTATGACTCTATAGACAAAATATTTTACTTCATAAATTAATATGTTTCCATGACATACAAACCCTTAGCCTAATTTTGATTAAGTTCTAAATACTAAGTCCCAGTGATTGTAAATAGAGATTCCCTCCTTGAACACTTGTTTGTTAAACTTGTCATTTAAAATATGATGTAAAAATCAACATTAATAAACTCTTTAATAAAAAAAGGTACAAATGGTGCTGTAGTTCATCTGGCAGACCGCTAATCTTGAGCACAAAGAAGCATGAAGACAATGCGTAGGCCTTGAATTCAAGCCATAAGACTGTGTGTGTGTGTGTGTGTGTGTGTGTGTGTGTGTGTGTGTGTGTGTGTGTGTGTGTGGAGGGAGGGAGAGAGAGAGAGCGAGAGAGAGAGAGCGAGAGAGAGAGAGCGAGAGAGAGAGAGAGAGAGAGAGAGAGAGAGAGAGAGAGAGAGAGAGAGAGAGAGAGAGAGAGAAGAAGAGAGAGAGAGAGAAGGAAAGAAACAAAAAGAAAACTCTTAAGCTATAAGACTGTCACCAAGAGGCAAAATATGGGATAACATGAGGGTACCACTAATAGCAGGAGATAACTGAGTATTGGAAGGGAATTGGACATTCCAAGCAAGTAAATCACTTGTGTTCATAATGGGTCAATAGAAAAAAAACAAATAGGAAAATAGAGGTAAATGTGTTTTTCAGGGTACACTTGTTGCAGTTGATGTACCCACATGTACATCATAAGGTAGAGAGATTGAAAGTAAGAATATACTTAAAGACAGGAAGTATTACTAGAAATAGATACTTTTCAAGTCTCCTATCCTTCCTTTCTCACTTTGGGTTTCACTAGATTATATTCATATGTTAATCAATTAACTGATCAATTGCCATATATGTGTAACATCCTTCAATCCTCTTTGCCCCTTATTCTCTCTTGTTTCCCTTTCCCCTCTCTGCTGATTCTCCCATTAGACAGTCCTTTCACAGTCATGTTTTTATTTAATTTTTTCTTGCTTTCTTGTCTTAAAATGCAAACATGTAAGGGCAGATTTTTTTGCGTTATAAGTTTTATTGATAGTAAACATTTTCTGAAATTATTATCACATTATTTTCTATCACTTTTAATTACCCCTTCAGTATAAAATTATTTATGAGTGTTTGGGCTGTCGGGAGCTCTCATGTCCTACTTTTCTGAATCCCAGCACTTTTTTTGCCAGCCTTGGAGCTTGTCCTTGGGCTTTCTCAAGGCACTTGAGCCACAGCACCAGCACTTCCAGCTTTTTTTCTATGTATATGGTACTGTGGAATCAAACCCAGGTCTTAGTGCCTGCTAGGCAAGCACTCTACCACTAGGCCAAACTCCTAGCCCTAGTCCCACCACATTTTCATCAACTGTATCCTCAGAAGTTTCTTGAAGATAAGCTGGTGACTTCAGCAGTTTTGTCACTTAAATTTTACCTACACACTTATTTATTCACACCAGGAAATGTTTGTTGTGTTCTAGATATATTGTAGCACACTAGTGAATAACTATGATTGAATCACAAGCCTACATTCAGTGCTCACAATCTGAAGAAGAAACAAATGTATATTAGGACTGTGGTAGCCATGAGTCACAGTTGCGAGTTGCTTACTTGCTTTAGTACCTACCAATTGTGAATGCATTGTTGAATTTGTTTTTGAATGACTAATTTTGTTTAACAATTTTTGTAAAAACCTGGTCATAGAACAGAATGAAGGTCGATTATTTTTTGTATATTCACATTACCACAACTGGTATTTTCATTAGACCAATGTTTTTCTAAGTCTCCAAATTATGACTTCAAATCTTTCACCTAGACAACACTTTTATCTATGCCTTAGATCATGATGATTACTATCTCTTCAAAAAACAATTTCATTATTCTAAGCAAACATTCAGCTCATTTGGGAAGGAAAATCTTTCCACAATCTCTTAAGGGATTCCACATGTCATCCTAGTACTTCATGCTTTAAAATTTTAAGTTACACTATTTTAAATGAAATCACTTCAAGCAAGCATTTCCCTTAAAGTAAAAATTGAAAAAAAATAGAGGAAAAATACCTGAAAGAAGTATTTTGGGGAATGCAAGATATTTGCTCCCTATGAGTGATACTGAAAACAAACATACAAGCTGAGAATTTAATCTGTTTTAAAATGCAGAGTTCACAAAAGCCTTTTGTTAAAGTTATATTGCTTTTTATTCTTTTTATTCTTATATTGCTTTTTATTCATGAACCAATTTCATTTGGCAAGGAATATCTGCCATGTGTCTAGTCTTCTTAGTATCCTTTGTTTCCATGCTATTTATTGCTTCCAGTCACTGAAAAAAGTGGGAATTTCAAATGGATTCTCTAGTGAATTAGATGGTCTATGAGTTGGAAATCATTACAGCTGAAAACAAACAGGATTAAAGGCTAATATTTCAGAGCTAAAGAGTACAGCAAGGGAAATAAAACAAGAACATTCCAATGATTTTGGAACATTGCAAGTCTCTGGCTATGTATGAAACATATTTATACAGAAGTATCCCTTGGATATAAACTAGAGATGATGCTATATTTGTGTTTTCCTTCCTTCTTTCCTTTCCTTATCTTTTCTTTCTTCTTTCCCCCTCCTTCCTTAACCTTCATCCCTCTCTCCCTCCTTGATTCCCCTTCCTTCTGTGTGATTCAGAATGAGTCTGATGCTACCATGTACCAAACACACTTGGCAAGCAATAAGCTAAGAAGGTTTTGTGTTAGACCATTGATTTGTTTTTATTTTTTATTGTCAGCGTAAGGTATAGAGGTTTACACTTACATTCGCCAGATAGTAGGTGCATTACTTCTCACACACTGATTCCCCTTCTTATGGTTTTGTCCCCATTTCTCTCCTCCCACCCCCTCCCAATCATCTTGTTTCCTCCCTCCCCTTTCCTATTTCAAATAAACAAATAAAAGTATATACAGTGTACCAGGTAAAAAAGTCAGATACAGTAACAAAATGGGATTAAGCAAAGGGCAAAAAAAGAGAAAAGAAATAACAGTACATTAAGAACAGCAATCACACAAGAAAAAGTTCTTGTTTCTATATCCTATATTTATCTCATCCTATATTACCTATGTATCTAGGTTTTGAGCTATTGTAATCATCTGCTAAGAGAGTCCTAGATGTGTACTAATTATTACAAATGAGGAAAACCATTGAGCCTATACTATTTTGGGTCTGGCTTACTTAGTATAATTTTTGTCAAGTATTTCCATTTCCTTACAAATGGAGTGATGTCATTCTTTATCATGGCAGCATGGAATTCCATTGTGTATAAATACTACATCTTCTTAATCTACTCATCAATTGAGGGGGTCTGGGCTGGTTCCATATCTTTGCCATGGTAAATAGTGCTGCAATGAATATCATTGTGTTAGTGGCTTTAGTATGTCCTTGTTTCTGGACCTTTTGGTAAATGCCAAGTAGTGGAATTGCTGTAGACCATTGATTTTTTGCTAAGTGAAGACTTGTGGAAGTTGTAACTGACAGTTGCGGTTAGAAGAGTAGTAGCTTCTGAACCTGACACAAATAAGTTATTAGTTTTGCTTCACCCCTATTATGTGCAACTACTTCTTTGGGCTAGAGAATAAAGGGAAAAAATAACATAAAAATTTAGTTCATTTGAAATGCAAGGCTGATCAGAAACTAATAATAAAGAAGTATTTGTAGTTTTGTAATAAGATATATAAATAATGCTATATTTTGATATAATGGTGGCTGTATTCATATGTGTACAGTATTTTATTTTTGCTTGGATTTTATTGTATCAATATATATAATTATCTTAATCTTCAACTATATAATGGATTACTGTTGGCTATTTGTACAATACTATGCAGTAAATATTTACAATTTATTTCTCTGTATATCTGTAACATTATGCTACTTGCTAACAGCCTTTTAATCTCCCTCTATCCCATAGCAACAGATTTTGATACTATGGATTTTATTACTTAAAAATGGAATTATGTCATAATTTTCTTTTCTCACTGGCTTATTCTACTTGACATAATATCTTCAAACTCTACCATGGTTATTTGAAGGTTGAAGAATTTCCTTCCTTTCAAAGAACAAACAATATTTTCTTATGTGTATATTTACATTTCTTATCCATTCATGGAGGGTGGTTTTGGATCTTGAATATAGTAAGCAAAACTGCAATAGATATAAGCAGTACTCCCTCTTCAACACAATGAGTTCAATTCTCTTGGTTGAAAAACTATATTGAGATTGCTGAGTCATTTAGTAACTCAATTTTTTTAGGAGCTTCCGTACTGTTTTCTATGATGTCAGCAACATATTACCTTCTCACCAAGTTTTCCATAGTCTCAGTTTATCCACATCCTTGCCATCTTTTTTTCTCCTTCTCTTCCTTTTAGTAAATGTCATTTAGTAACTACCCTCCCACCTGTGAGGAGAGAGTGCACAATGGTAGGATAATTTTAATGTGTTCAATTGTGTTGGTGATTGTATTGAACTGTTGGGTTGTTTTTTTTTTCAGTTTTATCATACCCCTATGAGTTTGAGAGTCCCAAGTTTTATCACATTTAGCTTCTTTGCAACCTTAAGTGATTTATCTACCTATCATCTATTACCAAGCAATGAAATTTGTTCTAATGCATTTCAGAGTACTTCTTGGTACCAGAGGGAGCAGTCACTATCAAAAAGCTGGAGAGTTCCACAGCTCAGCTTTTTAATGTATCATATGTATGCCTTTTATACATAAAACACCAAACATCTTTCAAGAATTTCCTAGGCCTCAATTCTTTATTTTCCAAAGCTCTGCCATTCTCAGAAAAAAATAGACAAGACCCATGGGAACTCTGACAGGAAGAGAAATTTGGATGATATTTGACAGGGGTAGATATTTTTGAAGTTTACTGACTTGTGATTTAGTTACTAATTTAAATGTAAATAAAAAAGAATAACTTCCTCACTAAAGCAATTAAAGTCCATGGAGTCTTCTCAAAGAGCTAAAGGCTGTTAACTCCAGCTACTTGGGAGGTTGAGAATGGGAGAATCACACTTTGCAGCATGCCTGGGCAAAATAGCTTGGGAATCCCCCGTCTCAATCCATGTCTTGATACAATGATACATACCTGTCATCCTAAATTACATGGAAGACTGAGATAGGAAGGATCACGGTTCTAGACCAGCGAGGACAAAAAAGTCTGTGATATTCCATCTCAGTGTGGGGAAGCTTGGCTCAAGGGCTGAGGTCATCCCTACAACTACTTAAAGTCTAAGACAGGTGGGGGTGTGGTCTGGCAGGACCTTAACAATAGCTATGAAAACACGGGGTTGGAAGGATATATGGCTGAGTATTTGCTTCCCAAGCATGAAGCTCTAAGTTTAAACTCCAAATCCCATGAATACCCAAATAAATGAATAATTTGGAAAAAAATACACCTGGAATCCCTTTGAAAGCTGTATGCTAACCTTGAGTCTATGTGATGTGAATTTCAGTTGGTCATGAAAACTGCTCTGATCTGCATGACACATTGCATGGTACAATGACGAAGAATCATCTTCAGGTGTTCACACATAATTTTAATGAAGCTGTCCAACACAATCTGGTTGCACTGAAAGAACTCCCATCTACATGTAATTTCCTAAAAGTAAATTTACTCTCAGAACTGATGTCAAAAATACAGCTCTATCAATGTCACCTTTATGTCAGCAAACAGATGAAATGCTCCTACTATCCAGCATAATGTCATTCTGTGTGGTCTAGATCACATTTGTGATAGTATATTTGGTACAGTTGTAAACCTTAGAAGAATGTGCCTGTCTAAGAGAATAGCTCTTTTTCCTGGTCTTAAACATATTACAGTTGCCAGTGTAAATCACTTGTCAGTCTACAGAAAATTTAACAGTGTTTTAATCTGGAGGGAAAAAAAGGGGTGGGAAATAAAATGAAGATAATCTTTTTGGCCATTTTCTTGGCAACATCATACACTGAAGATTGACAGGTCCTTCATTTGAGTGACAGGTGTCCTTTGAAATGCCTGTGAATCAGTATCTCTACAGACTGTTGAAATGCATATTTCCATCCTTATCGTAAAGGAATGGATGGGCAAGATAGGTGCTGTTAACATTGCAAATAGCTCCAGAATTATTCATTGTCAGCTCCAGGCAAAAGAAAAGGGGAAAGTTTTATTATTCACCATGCACAATAGCAGGATGCTTAATGATTCTCAGTTACCTTGGCAGAATTGTCTGTCGACTTCAGGCACTAGCAGTAGGTGACACAGGTCTGGCCAAGTGTTAGAGCAAGATCATACATTCTGGTCCCATTTTAATTTCTAATACATTAATCTTTCCCTCCCAGATGCACAATGAATATTCCATAGACTCTTGTTTGTGAGAAGCTGTCTGGCTTTCATCTATTCAGGTGGTTTCATTGACTGTGAAAGCGTGCTTCAAAGGCCTGATCAGTCAATGACAACTGTCTCACAATAGCATTGAGTAATGCTTCCCTTTTTTCTTTTCAGGCATCTGATAGACAACTTTGACACCTGATCTCTGGGGACCTCATGGAGTCACTCAGAGTTCTTAAGAGACTTCCTTTACTTTATCATTCCAGAAAGGATTGTCACAGGTGAATGTATCGCACTTTCTCAGGAGCTGAACCTGACCCTTGAATCCATCTCATTTGCACTGCAGGTTTCACAATGAATTAAAATGGATTAAGTTGGCTTAGTGCTGTTTTACAAGCAAGCGGAAAGCACTGCACCATTCATTTTTAATTTTAATCCTTTGTCTTAGCCTGTTAATTAGTATTGTTTTAAGTTCATTATCCTGGCGTGCACATTGTTACTAGTTGGATGCTAATGCTTGTAAGCAGTGTCCTTACTTTTGCAGGTACTGACCCTTCAGTTGTCAAATTAGCCCGTGTTATTGCTGAACAGCTGATTCTGTAATCTACAATTCTCTGTTTAAAATTTTATTTTTTTCTTCTCCCTAATTAATTAAGCAGCAACTTCACTGAAGCCTGTTATGCAGTCTTAAGTTAAGAAACCATCAAAACTGGAAACGAGAAATAGGATATATAATTCCTTAAGCTTGTCTGCCAAAATTTGATTAGAGAAGTTCTACCATAAGTTTTGGATACAAACTGCAATGTTTAACAAGAAAAGTCAATCTGAGCTATAGTTCCTATTTTACCAATCTTTTCAAAGATTTCAAGTGTAACTGAAATACTGCAATGCTACAATTGAGAGCAAAATACAAGGAAGAAGAGCACAGCTGATAAGTAACATGCAAAGATGAACTAGCTTTGGTTTTCAAGAAATTCAGTTCTAGTACAGAGTTGAATAGAATAGAACAGAATATCAGCCTTGCTCATGGCTGACTGGGTCTTTTCCACTTGAGATATATCTCCAGCCTCAGTTTCCCATGTCAATGGAAGAATCATCTCTATACTATCCTCATGGACATCAAACTAGTTCTCTGAATATTTATGTAAAAAGAACTTACAACCTCACAATTATAGTTTAATTCCATGAAGGTTCTTTTTACCCTGCCGCTGAAAAGTGTATTTTTCACACATTTTACTTTGCCCAAACCAATAGATTCATTGTTGTTTTATTTCTTTACCATTATTTTTTCTCATTTGCTCAATCTCAAAAGAAGATTTCACAAAGTTGACTATCTTTCATTTTGAAATACTTGCTTATCTTCAGCAGCATCAACACATCTTGGAGACTTCAAATATCCCTAGCTGCTTCCTTGTCACTTTTGATGGCTTCTCTTCCTCATTTTCTGTTGTTGTTGCTGCTTTGGTATAAGTCCTGGGATTTGAAATCAGGGCCTGGGCACTGTCCCTAAGCTTTTTTGCTCAAGACAAGGTACTCCACTACTTGGACCTAGGCTTCATTTTTTCATCCTCATTTTCATTCATATGTTCTGCAGTTTCGGGTCTTTGATCTTTGATCTTCTTCTTGATATCATAAGAAAAGCCATAATGCATTAGTAAGGCAATGACGAGATATTCTGTCTAAAATAGAGGTGAAATAGAAACTGAAAAACAAAATGGAAAGGTTAACCTGTGCAAGATGGAGCCTGAAGTGAAACCTCTGAATCCAGCTGATCATGGTGGTACATACAGAGGCAGGAGAATTGTGAGTTCAATTATAGTCTGGGATACATAGTGAAACCTTGTCTCAAAAAAAAAAAAGACTCAAAAATTTGGAACTGGAGCTGGGCAAGGTGGCTCATGCCTGTAATCCTACTCAGGAGGCTGAGATCTGAGGATCATGGCTCAAAGCCAGCCCACTCAGTAAACAACGTGAGACTCTCATCTCCAATTTATCACTAGCAAAAGGGAAATGGGGCTGTGGCTCAGGGGTAGAGTGGTAGCCTTGAGCTGAAAAGCTCGGGGACAGCTCCCAGGCCCCGAGTTTAAGCCCATGACCCACAAACAAAAGAAAAGGAAAGAAAAAAAATAGAAAAAGGAAAGAAAAGAAAAATTTGGAACTGGGGCTAGATGTGGTGGTTTGTTTCAACAACTTGGGAAGTAGAAATAGAAGGATCATAGTTTGAAACTAGCCTGGCAAAAAGTTAATGACACTCTGTTCTAGCTATAAAGGAGGCAAAATTACAAGGATGAAAATCTGAAGCTAGCCTGGGCAGAAGCTTGAATCTATTTTATTTTATTTTATTGCCAGTCCTGGGCCTTGAACTCTGGGCCTGAGCACTGTCCTTGAGCTTTCTCATGGCTAGAGCTCTATCACTTGAGCCACTGAACCACTTTCAGTTTTTTTCTATGTATGTGGTACCTAGGAATTGAACCTGGGTCTTCATGGATCTTAGGCAAGTACTCTACCACTAGGCCAAACTCCCGGCCCTTGAAATTCTATTTTAAGAAACATTTGAACCAAAATGATCTAGGGATAAAGTACTTACTACCCAAACTCAAGGCTTTGAGTTAAAATACCTCCACTATTCCCCCGATAAAATACGTAACACTGGAAATCCTAATGAGAAACTCAACAATGACCAGATATCCTAAACTATTTCCCTCCTTGAGAGGGTAAATGTTGGAATACATAGGTACTTACATCAATTTTAGAAGGATTTTCAATTGCCTGAACAATTGAGAAGTAGTGGGCAGGCCTGTTGTCCTAGATGGGAAGTCGGTTGATTCTCAGTTGTTCATACCCCTTCAGGCCTTACAGTATAATAAAATGATGATTCTCTTTGGAGGTAGTTACATTCATTCTAAACTTCAATTTATAACTATATTCAAATATAAGTGTGTGTATGCAAGTGTGTGTGTGTGTGTGTGTGTATGTGTGTGTACTTTTTAAGAAATAAAGAACTAGGAAAGAAAAACACTAAAAAACAAAAACAATTACTAGAACCAAGAGAACATACAGAACGAATAAAATCTTTATCAACTATTCAATGGATAAGGAGTTAATATTCCAAATACACAAAGAGCTAATAAAATTAAACAGCAAAAAGAAAATAACCCTATTAATAAATGGACAAATGAACAGTTTTGTAGAGAAGTAATACAAATGAACAGTTTGAGGAGAATCTTTCCCTAGTCAGATTGCTTATTATTAAGAAATCAAGCAACAAATGCTGGTGAGGATGCGGCTTCACAGACTGTTGGTAGGAAGATAGAATAGTTGCACATCTACAGAAATAAGTATGGAGGCTCCTTAGAAAACTGAAAACAGATCTACCTATAACCCCACAATACCAACTTTGGTCATATATTTAATCGAGTTTAAAACTAAATATATTAAAAAGATATGTGCATATCCATGTTTGTTGCAGCTCTATTAACAAATTGTTGGATCAGCTAAGGAGTTCAAAGACTGATAAATGGATTAAACTATGATCTATACTAGCCTTTAGATATTAATCAGCCCAGCCATATGAAATACCAAATCATGTCATTTACAAGGAAATTGATAAACTTGAAATGATCTTGGTGAATGGGATAAATAAACAAAGCTCAAAGGGGCAAATATCAGATTTTCACTCATTTGCAGACTTTAAACTTAAAATATATAATATATAGTTTCATATACATATAATTAGAGAGAGATAATGTGTGAATGTAATTGTGGAACTATGTAGGAGATAAAGGGGAAAGGGAGAAAAGAATGATGCCGAACAAGTAATGTAGTCTAAGACTTAAAATCTCACAGTAATATATTAAATTACCTCACTATGGTTATCTTTGGACTAATTTTCAAGGCAGCATCTAAACAGCTTTCAACCATTTAAATCATCCTTTTCCTAGAAGGATAAGTCAAAAATTTCTTCCTCTTGTTTATGAAGTCCTACTTGACCTGACTTCTGAAATATTTCTTTACAATGTACTCTCAGCCGACTTTATTGAGTATGTACCCTTAACTTGGCCTCATAATCTTTCCACTAATGACCCTTCTGTTGTGAATGCAACTTTATTATTCAGAGTTCAGCTCAAATGCCATCTTCTCATCTCAGACTACCCTGACTGTGCCCTCTAATCTTCCTGACTCCTCAGTCATCTTACCATTTTTATCATTGAAATCACTTCTATCTAAGAATATCTTGTTTATTTAGCTGCTATACTTTATCCATGGGGCTACTAGTTGTGCCCACAGCCTAGGTCAATGTGTGATTATTAATCTGGATAGAAAATACATTTTCAGAATAATGAAATCTACCTAGATTCTATCATTAAAGAAATTGGCAACTTTATTCTAACAAAATCTAAGTGAAAATGCTTATCATTAAAGAGGCATTTTAAAGTTTTTTTGTACTCCCTATGGTCTAGTTTGCAGAAAATATTTTTCTGCAATTTTTTTAATTAGCACCATTAGTTGTACAAGAGAATTTAATTCTTCCATGCCTATATTTGCATACAATGTACCGTGACCCTTCCATCCACTCTCCTTGACCCATTCATCCCCATCTCAAACCAATTTCACTGAAATTTATTGTTCTATTTCATGTGCACATAATGTGATCACAGATTCCCTCTTTCTCCTTCTCTGCCCATTCTTCCTGCTCATACTAGTACTCACAACCTTAACAGGATTTGTTTTCTGTTCCTGCCATGCTTTTTTCTTTTCTTTTCTTTTCTTTATTTGTCAGTCCTGGGGCTTGAGTTCAGGACCTGGCACTGTCTTTGAGCTTTCTCAAGACTAACACTCTGTGACTTGAGCCACAGCATTACTTTCTGTGTTTTCTGTGTATATGGTACCTAGGAATCTAAACCAGGGCTTCATGCATGCTAGACAAGCCCTCTACCACTACATCACACTTCTGGCCCCTGCCATGCATTTTTTATGTCTGCATTAGTTGTTCAAATGAGGTTCAACCTAGTATTTCATACACATAGTTTACTCAAATTGATATTCGCAACAAATCAAGTGGACTTGAGTTTGTGTTACAATAACCTTCAAATTACAGAAATACAGAAGTGTGGAGTCTTCAAAATATAATAGCCTGGAGGTATACATCTTTAAAAAAAATGACTCCCTGACCAATAAGATATCTTCTGGTGTACTTTTGCAAATATGTTAGGGATTCTAAAAGAGCTGAATATGGTGTTCAGGAGGTAAAGTACAAGTCAGTAGGAGATGGCTAGACTGATGGAAAGAAAGAGAGAGGGTATTGGATAAAGAGAGATGAAGAACTGTAGGTGGTGAAGGACTTGAAGCTTTTTAACACTGGACTGGAGGTGCAAACTTTAGGAATACTTGAGTGTGTGGATGGAGAACCCAGAACAGTATTTGATATACAAAGAAAAGCTACCATAAATGTACTATGAGGCTACTGCTCTTAGACAAACATGGGGTAATGTTGAAGCTGGGCATCAAGGAAAAGGCGAAGCTATAACGGACACCCTTTCTGAATGTCTTCATTCAATTGCCATAACCATCCTGGAAATAAGGACTCTCTACACCCCTCCCCACCCAACTAGCATACTTGAAACATTTAGTGACAGAAGCAAAACTTGGACCTTCATCTTTCTAATTGTGAGATCCACTTTTTAATTCATTATACTCTATCAGGCTCTAAAGACTTTTCTACCTAATCTAGTATGTGGGAGTATCTACCCAGGAAAATCTCATAACCTTCTTATAGAAAGATTTCCATAGGTACTTTTGCTCTCTTTTCAAAGTTGACTGTTGCCTGTCTGTATTCTTGTGTGTATTTAGAAGTGTGTGCATATACGTGTGTACTCCATACCAGTGCTTCCATTTGTAATAACACATTGCATTTACAGGACCTGAGGTTTCCTTGGCAGGCAGCCATCGATTCTCACCTTCCCAGGCTTGTGGCTAAACAGTTGGCATTCCATTTTCCTGCATGCTCTTTTTAGACATTCTTTCCATCTGATTAGTAATTTAACGTCTTCCTGCAGTGTTTGTTGATCTTCACCTGTTTGTTTCTTTTCCTGTGTTTAGAGGTTAAAATGCTATGTTGGTGCAAACTTAATAGAGCCTAACAAGACAGGAATCCACACATCTATTTGAACTAAGCAGATGGAAAACACAGTTTAAGAACAGAGTAGTTTACTAGTGTGCTTGCTCCAAAATAAGGAAAAAAAATTGATAAGTTTAATCTGTAGACTAAGAAGCTGAGCATAAAACATTAAAAATCATGCTCTAGTGACTGCTTAATAATGTTTTAAGTAAAAATATTTTTAATTTCCCTTTGCAGATCCAAAATGTAACTGATTTCTCTTGGTTCTTATAATAAATCTGGTTGTTACTGGTGGCCATGATGACATTTTTTAATAACAGGTACAAAGTCTTTGGGAGAGCAGACTACTCTGGCTTCTGAATGTAGAACAGATGAACTGAGGTACCTGGATCCTCCAAACATTGAGAATCAACCAACTGAACCCAGAACAGCAGGGATTACATTCTGTTCAGTTTAGTAAACATCATTCTGGAATGAAATGCTGTTCTTCAAATGAAAGTCACTAATAATGAGTAGAATTGCTTCGTTGTATGAAAACCTACTTTAAAAGGTTTAGTCACTTGTCTAAATTGATTGTAATTGTTATGTCTGAAGATAATTGTTTCTTTTCATGATATATCTATTTATCTTTTCTCCTTGCTTCAGTGTTCCTCCAAAACACTATGGCTTCATTTCCATCCTCAATTGCAAAAGTTAGTGCCTGTCTTTGGCCAGAGAAATAAGGCCAATAGATTTTTAGATTCTTGTTTTTACTACGGATTTTGGTTTCTTATGGGATTATTTCTTCTTTTCAAATTTTATTGTAAAGGTGATGTACAGAGGGGTTACACTTACATAAGTAAGGAAATGAGCACAATTCTTGTTGAACATTGATGTTCCCACACTCATTACTTCTTGTAAGTGTCATTTATTGAGTTCATGGTTGTTTTCCCACAAACTATAACTTTGGTATCAGAATCATTATCTTTTAGAAAACCCTACCAGCTTTACTGTCACTATCACTTCAGACTTTTTAAACTTAAATATCTTTTTCTGTTCCACTTAGTCAACTTACATCCATGACACCTTAGACATTTACTTCAAGTAAAACACACATTTACTTTGAAAATCTTAAGCTCTACTATTTTGCATCTGTTCCTAACTCCCACTCTCTCTCCCTTTCATCTTGTTTTTCTCCTTATTTTCTTTCCAAGTCACTTAAGCTTTTGTCATTTTAGAATTAATTACATTATATACATCTTAATTTTAAATAAGTACTTTAATAAATTCAGCAAGAAAATTCTCTTCTGGGAGATTCTGTGGGATATCTGGTCCCCTTTTACATTTTTCCAATATATTTTTTAGAAACTATACAAAATTTCTGTGGTCAAACTTTATTGTCCAATATTTATCTTTAGTAAATTACATATGGTTTGCAATGGCTCCCCCTATTCAGTTGACACTCCTTACCTGAAAGCCATCAAGGATGTAATAAACATAGGCCATATAGTGTTAGATCTCTATCTCTACATTTGATGCAGTGAATCCCTCTTTCTGTCTTGAATCTCTACCTGGTCATTGCTTCTACAGTGCTACTCTTTCTTTTATGTTGTTCCTCAATTTAACTTTTTATGTCTTTGTTCTCTTTTTATTGTAATGTATAAAAGGGTTACAGTTATATTTTCCAGATAGTAGGTGCATTATTTCTCACATACTGATACCCCTTTCTCATGTTTTTGTCCCCATTTCCCTCCCCCTCCCAATCATCTTGTTTTCCCCCCTTCCCTTTCCTCTATCAAATAAACAGATAAATGTATATACAATATTCCAGGTAACAAAATCACAGACTGTAATAATATGAGATTAACCAAAGGGCAACAATAGAGAAGCACATAGTACATTAAAAAAACAATTATATCTTATTTCTTGATGGTCTTGGTTTTCTAGATTTATTCTTAAACATCGTTGTCCCATGTCCTTTGCCCTGTTTTCTTCTTCCTCAATACACTCCCTGTGAGTTCATTTAAAGCCTTTGTTCAATTATTATTGTGTGTATACTAAAGATTCTTCTATGTCACTGGTTTCTTTCTTGAATATACACCTTTACAAATGCCTACGGATACCTGTACTATATATGCTAGAGACACCATAAATAATATTTCAGACAATTATATATTAAATTTTGATCAAAATAAGTTTTCTTTAACCATCCCCCAACATTATATTGATCAAAAACCATCATCTTTTCAGTAACTTGCTACTTGCATCCATAACTTAGTCTCACTATCCCTAGAACAATTTTTTATCAATGTAACTGCCCTTTTTGTGCATGCATGAAGACTTACTGTCTTGAGAATGTGAATTTCAACCTTTACGTTAGTCATAAGAATTTCAAATGATGCATAGAGAATAATAGGTGCTCAATTAATATTTATTGGATGTAGAGATGGATAAATTATAAAAGGTAGGTGAATATTGTGCCATTCATACTTCCAAATGTCAGCTCTAGAATTATGTAAATCTTGAAGAAATCTTGTTCATAATACTGAGGAATCCAATAGTAACTTCATAGTTTTATCTTTATAGTCCATGTCTCCATTTTTAACATTTGTTGTACAATTAGATTTAATTTTTTCACTAGCTTTACAGATTAAAATGTTAGAGGAAAAATACAAAATAAGTTATCCCAAGTAACAACAATAAAAATTTAATAAAATATGATAAACTCAAGAAAGAACATGCTATTGCCAGGTGCCGTGGCTCACATCTGTAATCCTAGCTACTCAGGAGGTTGAGATCTGAGGATTGTGGTTCACAGCCAGCTGGGGCACTAAAGAACCTGAGACTCTTATCTCCAATTAATCACTAGAAAATGGGAAATGGGGCTGTGGCTCAGAGGTAGGGCGGTAGCCTTGAGCTGAAGAGGCCAGAGTTCAAACCCCATGACTGACAAAAAAAAGAAAGAAAGATAAGAAAGAGAGAAAAAACAGAAAGAAAGAGCCTGCTATCACTTAGTATAGATTTTCTTCCCATTTTCTAAACATGGTTACAATGATGACTTTTGGAAATTCTCCTTCCTTTATTATAGTCAACAGAGCCTGCTCAAAAACAGTTTTAAGAAGTACATTCAAACATACAAGTCTTCTACAATATAGTCTCCATTTCTATTCCCATTGGAGGGTATTTTGTGATTTCTTTCGGGATAGTGTGTGCCAAGGCAGGGTATAGACAACATTCTGTCTTACAGAGTGATGTTGACACACATCTCAGATATGTGAATGTTTTCATCCCAACTCACTCACCTGGCCAGAGCTCACTCTCTCCTCTTTTTGAATACAGAGCTAGGATGGGACATTGAGAAAGCGACATGCATTCTACAATTTATCAGGATAGGGAGTGTAGCATTTATTTAAATATTAAGCATCAGACCTAACTTTAAGTAATAACCTTATTGTTTATGACTGAGCTTCAAAGGAGCCCTAGCTAATTGAGCTAATTATTATATAGCCACATATTTTATTCCTTCCTGTTAAATCATGCATTTGCTTATTAAAATATCTGCTATGAAAGGAAACCTCATTCAGATTTTTAAAAAGCAAATGAAAACCTTCAAATCTAATTTGTGCCATATGGTATACTCAGAAACACTGTGAAAGCTAAACTTTGAATATATTAATGATTTTTCACTGAAAGAAAGAAAATGTTTCTTTTCCATCTTTCCATCTAAAAAGACTTCTGAATAGGGCATTATGGGACACATGTCTGTACACGATTGTGAATTCAATAAGGCATTTAGTACTGATTTCATTACTACTGTGTTTATTAATACATGGGTTTGGACAAAAAATCATAATCTGTCTTTAGAGACTGATTTTCTACTTGTATTTCTTAAATATGTCTCAAAACTGCCTTTTACCTGGCTCCAATGGAAAGACCAAAGCATAACAAACTGTTATGTTAGTGGTTCCCACTAATGTCACTCTAGAGGAGTGACTGTACATTCTCCTGAACCCCATTTTTTTTCTTCCATAACAATAGGAAGTGATACTTGTATTTTCCTAGGAAACCTCTGAGTGTTAATTAATACTAATTGTAAAGCATTTACTAAAGATCCAGGGCTTTTAAAAAAATTCTTCTCTCAAAATGAAAGTATGAATCATGTTTAAAAAAATAATGGAAAGCAAAGACTTGCTGGACTTACAGAGAGTACCTTCACTTCTGTACTCTCCTCCCCAATGGCTGTCAATAAGATCCATCCATTTGATTAAATCAGACAAGTATTGTAATTTCCCTTGTATTGAAGAGTGAGCTTCCAGAAGGTTTTACGTACATGCTGTGCCCATTAATATACATATCCTTTTATTTTTAATGTCTGGATAAACATAGCTCATTTATTGATACGGGATTCTATTTTCCTAGTAAAAGTAAGAAAAATGTGTAAGACCAGGTTATTTTTTGTCCTGCTGTAAGCTGTGAGTTTGTTCTGCTGTCCTGCAGCCTTTGCCATGGGATGGAATGAAGCCTCTACAAAAAGAATCTCCAAAGAAACAGTATCTCATTAATTCCTTTCACATTCATATATTCCCTAGATTTCTTTTCTGCTATCACATTGTACATGCAATCCTAGCTTTTCAAGAGGCTGAGAGTGTGTCATATTTTGACGCATAATTCTATGCAATTTCTTCTCCAAAATAGCCAGCAAAAAGCTGGGCTGAATGCATGGCTGAAGTAGTAGAGCACAAATGTAAGGCATGAAGTCCCATATTCACACCTTTGTACTGCTACCCTATCAAGTAAATGCTTATTTTCCAAGACCATGTGGATATTTTAGGTAATAATTATTTTCTAAAGGACTAGACAATCAACAGAACATGTAACACATGTCTACATATCTCAGTGAGTTTCTGAATACATTGAGATATCCTCTGTCTTGATAATAATTAATTTTTAAAGAGTAACTTTATAATGTAACACTTTTTAAAATATCAAGCTGATGGAGTATTCTTTGTGTAACAAACTTGAATGACATTGAAGAATATAGCTAATATGTAAGCAATCTCTGTTATTTACCAACCACTAAAATGTAAGCTGTAAAATGTTTAATTTTTTAATTACTCGTGCACCTCTTAGAAAGGAACTCTGTAGTCTTAATATGCGCAGAGAGTTTAATGCACTGAAAAATGGGAAAAGATTAACAACTGAGAAAAGTAAAATGACCCTGAAATTTATATAGTACATTATATAAAGACAATAGGATTTGTAATATGAATTATTTGAAGAAATAATCAGTACTAAATTATATATCTAATGTCAGAATGTGATTCAAATGGCATAAACTGAAACTGTGAGTAGCTAAGATTAGAGACATGAGCCACCACTGCTTGGCCATATATCTCTTCCAAAGGAAGTATGCTTGAAATGCTGCAGAGATTCTTTGTAGTTGCAAATAATTTAATTTTAACCATTCTGTATGGTCTAATTTCCAGCAATACATTAGTTATTACTCATAAGATCAGGACTCATCAAACAAAGAAATAAATGATGTCTGGTTGCCAATGCCTAACGCCTGTAATCCTACTTACACAGGAGGCTAAAACAGGGAGGATTGTAGTGCAAAGCCAACTTGGCAGAAAAGTTCACAAAACCCCCTTCTCAAATGAGGACTCAGCCATGTGGCATGATTGCTATCCTAGAAAGCACAGAAACCCAGGCACACCTTAGCAGGAAGTGAAAATCTATCGCAAAAATGATATGCAAAAATTGGAATTTGAAGTATACCTCAATGGTAATAATATCTGCTCCATTAGTGTGACTCCCTAAATTATTGTGACTCCCTAAATTCTATCTCCAGTATCACAAAATGAAAAAAATAAAAGAAGAAAAGGAAAAAATAAAACAGATGAAGATGGCAATTTTCTGAGTAGCTTCTTTGGTTGTGAAAGCTAAGAATATTTTTCCACATTAGGAGAAATTGTGTTTGTATGGCTGCTATTGATGAGGTGCATCTATTATGCAGAGAAAGAAGCAACATGTCTTCCAGGAGAACAACTTCAAGGGAACTCACAGAGAAAGCCTTTGAGTTTATGGGAGTGTTGGACAGTCTGAGAACTACAGGAGAGATCAATTCATGGAGGATGATTCTATCTCTGCCTTCAATTAAAGTGGAGGTCATAAAACAGCTTATGAGTGGAGTTTTACCAGTGTGAATGCAAAGGACAAAGGGCCAGGGGTAATTAGCTTCTGACATGAAAAAGCTCATAGGAGAAGAAAATTCTAGTAAAAGAGTTCCGCTCTGGCCATTTCGGTAGTGTAGATAGCTGTGAAGCAGTATGTATTCATCAGTAATAAAAGTGTATTTGTATTACCATACCACATGACAGGGCACAAACTCAAACAGCCGCGCGGTGAGCAGTGACACACATGAGTGAAGGGATGGTGAAAGCACACACTCTGCCTGAAGTCACAGTGTGGCTACTCAAATCTTGCCATTTGGGTTTGGTTAGAATGTGGCCAATAGTTGTTATGTCTCCTCATGCTCTATTAAAAAACCCACAACAAAGACTGTTTATGTGAAATATATTGAGGTACAAATGTTGGAAATTATTTAACATATTAGATGGACAATGAACAAGTGTCTATGTGATAAATCAGGTCTAAGGATCTCCAGCATGGAAAATCCCAGCAAAATAATTAAGTCAGATATATGATCTAGTCTTTTAAATCAAGGTTTACTCATTCATTGAATACTTAGAGATACTATTAGCATATGCATTTTCCATATAAAATGCTCAGTATCGTTGCCTTAAGATATCAGTCAGTTTCCTCTAATAGGCTGCACAACATCCATATCATCACCAGCATAGCTGTTCTACCTCCTACCATCAAGGTGTCTTAACATCTTTGTAGGTGGGAAGTGAGGATTAAGAAATGTATTTTCTTTGGGGATATGACCCAGAAACTTTATCTGTTATTTTCACTCAAGATCTCTTTGGTTAATACATACTCACATAATCTTTCTTATCAGAGAGCTAAAAAATGTATTTCTTTATTTGATTGGAAACCATGTGTTCAAAGTTTATAAGATCTACATCTTTTTCTTAAAGAGGTAATGTGAAACATTGTCTACCAGCACAACTGTCCACAATCCTAACTAGAAAGTATTATGTGAAGTAAGTGTCAAAGAATCTCACTGTAGGTGTATGTTTTGTCCTCATAGTGGTTTGAAAACCTAGTAGGAAATACACTCCAGAGGAGGGACAGTATATAAGAAAAGAAAATGAACTGATCAAAGATAAAAGAGCTGGAAAATGTGGTACCTCCATATTACTGCAAGATTGGCCCAGATGGGCGGGGAATTTGGCCTAGTGGTAGAGTGCTTGCCTAATTGTCTAGACCCGGGTTCGATACCTCAGTACCACATACATAGAAAAAAAGCCAGAAGTGGTGCTGTAGCTCAAGTGGTAGAGCTCTAGCCTTGAGAAAGCCCAAGGACAGTGCTCAGTCCCTGAGCTCAAGCCCAGGACTGGCAAAAAAAAAAAAATAAAATAAATAAAAGAAAATAAAAATAAATAAATAAAGATTGGCCCAGAAGTTGATCAAGCTTCCCAGCACAGTGATAGTGATTTCTGGGAGGAACACTGTCATAAAGGTGTTGCTACTTAAGCTGGATTGTAATTCTGGAACCCTACCAATTCCAGGAGCTCTGAAGCCAGACTGACAAGTTGCACATTTATTCTCTCACAGCAAGCTCCATCCTTAACAGAGCAGAGGCCTGAGAAACTTCTCTGCCAGCTGATAAAATTGCTGCTCATCCTCCTGGATCATCCAGGTGGATTTCTCATCATTAGGAAATATAATCTAAATCATTCTGCTCCATTTTTCTCCACATTCATACTTCTCATGATAAAGGAAGAATAATCTCAGTCAGAAATGACACAAGTACAACAAAAGTACTGGCAGGAGATATTATAGAAAGTTTGAATAGCAAGATAAATGGTAGAAAAAGGTAAGAATGAAGAAAGGTGAAGGTCATTAGCTAGACATAGACATCAGTCTACTGATTATGGATAATAGATTGTTCAAGGCTCATAAAATGACCTCTTAAAAGTCATTTTAATTTCCACCGTGGAATTTCCAACATGGTAGCAGAAGAAACAGAAGTTCATTGAAGGAGAATAATTCATGAAGGCAATTGATAAGGCTGAATTCAATTTGAGATTGAGGGATTATTGGTGTTTAACTGTATAATATGTCTTTCTGTTAAAATTATATTAGGTCATTACTGTTGCAAAAATATACACTAAATTTAAAAAAACAAATCTTGTCCTGAGATTTTTCTTTCGGGGATTTTTTTCATTATCAGAAAAATAATCTTTTTCTTCTTTTAGTGAGAAAAAGATGTATACACATAATTAGCCAGCAGAATGCAGTTCAGATGATTACAATTTTGTTGGCAACATCTAAAGCATCATAATCAGGAGCCAATCGAACATATGTCTTCTCTCTATCAGGCCTGATCAGGGTATTGCCCTTAGCCACCTCAGTGTCATAGAGTTTCTTTACAACCTGTTTGATTTGATGTTTGTTGGCCTTGTCATCCACAATGAATACAAGTGTATTTTCTTCATCTTCTTTATGGCTGACTTCCTGGTCAGAGGGAACTTGACAACCACATAGTGTCAAGCTTGTTTCTCCTCAGAGCACTCTTCTGAGGATATCTGAGCTGTCTCCAGAGCCACAGGGGTCTTGGTTCACCGGAAGGCGGATGAAGTGTGTATCTTCTTCTTTTTGTGGCTGTGGACACCTTTCAGCACTGCCTTCTTGACCTTCAATACCTTTTCCTTGGCTTCGGCTTTAGGAGGAGCAGGAGCTCCCTTCTTTGCTTTTGATGCCATCTTGGTAAAAAAGGTTTCCCCAGAAAAATAATCTTAATAATGTATTCAGGTCTCATTTAATAACTATAATGTCATCCAGGTGCAGTGGCTCACACCTGTAATCCTAGCTACTCTGAGGATCAAGGGTCAAAGCCAGCTGGGGCACCAAAGGATCTGAGGTTCTTATCTCCAGTTAACCTCTAGAAAACAGGAAGTGGGACTTGGCTCAAGGGTAGGGTGGTAGACTTGAGCTGAAGAGCTAAGGGACAACGCCCAGGCAGAGTTCAAGTCCCATGACCCACAACAAAACAAAACAAAAACCTATAATGTCAAATAAAAAATAAATCCAGACTTAGATAATGCAAGATTTTATTTAAAATGTTTATTGAGTAGGTAAAAGGGCTTATTGTGAAGTTGGGGTTATGGATAAACTTTTTGTTCTAAGTGTGTTCCACTTAGAACAAGTATCTCAATGGTAATACATAAAATGTGGCTTTAAAACTAGAGAGTGTGTACAAGAATGTGAAAATGATAGGCTAGGAATGCAATAATGGGACAAAGGAACACAAGTACATATTTGATCCAAGAACTTTCTTTTTGCTGAGATTAGTTGATTATTAGTAGGGATGATTAAGGACCTTGCTCTAAGATCAGATGCTTAAGGTTGGATCAAAGATCAGTGTTCTGTGGTAGGAAGAGAAGAATGAATAAAGTTAGACCATGCCCAGTTAGAAGGTTTTTCCCCAGATTGGTGGGTAGGAATAAACACTAATTATTGGTAAGACATTGGGTAGAGATTTGTAGAGCTTGTATAACAAGAGAGCTTAGTAGTAAGTAAAGGTCATTCATAGTTTATATGTTAGGAATTGAGGAAAGGGGTTTCTTTGCAGCAAGTCATTTTTTTTTTTTTTTTGCCAGTCCTGAGGCCTGGGCATTGTCCTTGAGCTTTCTAAAGGCTAGTACTTGACCTCTTGAGCCACAGCACCACTTCCAGCTTTTTCTGTGTATGTGGTACCAAGGAATTGAACACAGGGATTTGGACATGCTAGGCAAGCACTCTACCACTAGGCCTCACTTCCAGCCTGCAGCAAGTCATTTCTTTTTTCAATTATTTTTTTTTGTGGGTCATGTGGCTTTAACTCTGGGCCTGGGCACTGTCCCTGAGCTCTTCAGCTCAAGGCTACTGCCCTACCTCTAGGCTTGGGAGTTTTCCATGAGCTCTTCAGCTCTAGGCTACTGTTCTACCCTGGAGCTAAGTCCCCAATTCACGTTTTCTCGAGATTAATTGAAGATGAGAGTCTCAGGTCCTTTTGTGCCCAGGCTGGTTTGAACCTTGAACCTCAAATCTCCTAAGTAGCTAGGATTACAGGTATGAGCCACTGTGCCCAGCTCAGCAAGTCATTTCTTATGACACAACAGTTCGCAACTGTTGATCATCTCTCTTCTACAGTGGCAGAAAGCTCAGGTACCATTTTTCAGTCACATTTCAACCTGACCATTCTTTCTAAGGAATAAACAAAACTTAAAGCCTGTAACTCTATATCTCTATCTATATATCTAAAAAGCCAATGCTTAATTCCTAAAACTGATCAATTCTCTGTTGAGAGAATGGTTTTCATTACTTCATTAAAAGCATAGACTCTCATATACGGAAGATTATATAAGGCCATTGTAATAATGAAAGAATTGACCCTAATATGTTTTCTCCATGAAAGTATATAACCTATTAATTAATTAGATGATGTGTTTCCTCCCCTCCTGCTACTTTTGCTGAGCTTCTTTGGATGTTTTAACTCTTCTCTCCCTGCACATTTGTATTTGCTATTGTGGTTTCAATAAGCCATTTAATAATGCCAAGAGAACCATTTCCAAGAAATGCTATCATGATTTACTATGTTTACAAACACACTATTTAGATAAGGCAACAAGTTTCTTTTATATAAAGCAGAAGTTGACTCAAGCACTCAATAAAAGCTCATTATGGAAAGATTATAAATGCATAACAATACATTTAACTGAGATGCAATGATCCCTAAAATTGGTGTGGCTAATTAGCAGATCAACTCTCCGTAACAAGTGGATGCCTTTAATATCCTGCAGTGGCTTAATTCTATAGGTATTTTACTATCCACAAATGTTTAGCAAAATTAAATAATAGTATAAATGTTCAATGGGATTAAGGCAACTGTAAAATGAAACCAAACAAAATGAGTTTATTTTGTTAATAGAATAAAGAGAATCCCAGTGTTAATATAATGTTCCACAAAATCTAGAGCAAACATCCTCTGAATCCCAACTTCATTTCATATGTAATTAACCTTTCTCAATCAAGCTAAGCATTCTTTATACCTCCTTCTCCACTGCTGCACATCCACGTCTCTTTCATGAGACTAAAAGGCAGGCATCAATTTAGCCTCATAATGCTGCCTCACACAGAGGGGCTGCCAAAGCAACATCATCCCAAGAGAAATTTTGAATATTAATCATTTCCTCCAGCTTATATGTATATTTGACAAATCTCATTTATTCTAGAGGAAGTGGGAAACATTTGATGTTAATGGAAACATGTTTTGATAGTAAAATAACCTCAACTATTGGATGCAACCGAGATGCACATGCTATATTTCAATCCTGTCCTGATTGCCACCATCTTTTCTAATAAATGCTACATTTGAAAGTGGCAACCCTCTGCTTTTGGGTTCTCATCCTCAGTCTAGAGAAATGGAATAGAACATTGAAATGTCAGTCAATTTGCACTTTCCATTTTGGGGGCTTCCATTGGGCTCCAGATTCTACAAGAGTAACAAGGCCAAAGATGAGAGCTTCTGGAAAGAGAATTTGTTTTTAAGATTTGATCTTGATGAGATCCTTCTATTTACAACTTCTATTGTGGCTGGTGTGATAGGCAAGCACTGCCACAGCCAATTCTGCCTGTTGAGAAGAGATCATATGAACTTTTTTCCTCACTGGTCTGGAGCTATTTCAAGCTGATCCTCCCAAGTTGCAAGGATTGCAGCTATGAGCCTAGTTTATTTTTTTATTCTAAAGTTTTTCAGTAAGCCAATTGCTATTATCTCTGTCTCTTGAGTAGACCAGGACCACCAAAATCTTGACAACCAAAAACTGAATTTTGAAAAGCCACACTATATATCTGTTGGACAGGAACATAGACATAATTGTCTACTGACATTACTAAAAGAGTTATATAGGTAGAACCGGGCACAGTGGCTAACGCCTGTAATTCTAGTTAATCAGAGCAGCTGAAATCTCAGGATCAAAGTTCAAAGCCAGCCGGGGAACAAAAGCACTTAAGACTCTTATCTCCAATTATCTTCTAGAAAATGGGAAGTGGGGCATGTTTCACAGGTAGGATGGTACCTTTGAGTTGAAGAGCTCTTAGACAAGGCCCAGGCCCAGGGGTAGGGCAGTAGCCTTGAGCTGAAGAGCTCAAGGACAGCTCCCAGTCCGAGTTCAAGCCCTGTAACCCACCAAAAAAAAAAAAGAGCTATATAGGTAGTTATGGCAAAATATTTTGTTTACCTATTTATTTTATCTGAAGCAAAGAACATTTATTTCAATGGAAATCTCTCATAAAATGTGATATTAAGGTGTAAATTAAATATTCTCTAGGAGAACGTTTGAATCTTGCCATTACTGGTATTTTCCAGCCTATGGTGTTTCTTTCTTTTTCTTTTTTTATTAAAGAATTTATTAACATTGATTTTTATATCATATTTCAAATGACATGTTTAACAAACAAGTGTTCAAAAAGGGAATCTCTATATACAATCACTGGCATTTAGTTTTTAGAACTTAATCAAAATTAGGCTAAGGGTTTGTATATCATAGATACATATTAATTTATGCAATAAAAACATTATGTCTATAGAGTCATAGGTTTTTGTGTCTATATAGTTATGTTTGTATTTCCATAACCATGTCCATAGCATTGGGTATGCAAATAGTGAGTCCTCGCTCTTGTACTGTTTGGATCTAATAGCCACATATGAAGGATACCATGTGCCTTTAGTTCCTTTGGTCTTGACTTGTCTCACTCAACATGATTCGCTCTAGATTCAATCACTTCCCTGCAAATGCCATTATTTTATTTTGTCTGTTCAGCCTATCGTGTTTCTTTAGTAAAATCTTTTGGAGAAAGAGAGAAACATTAGTACATTAGTAATGTAGACCAGAATCAGGAATGCCAGTCTACTAGTCCTATTCCATAATAGCACAGGATCCTTAGTGTCTGGTTTGCCCCATGTCAAATGTCTGTTGCTTGGTTATCAAAATAATATGTGTCCCTAAGTAATTATGACAAATTGAAGGGGAATGAATAATCTCTCATATTTAAGTAGTACGATACAATGAGAATTCAGAGAAAGTGATCATTTGAAAAAGATTTGATAAAGTAAAACTTTCACACAAGAAACAGAGGAAAGGCCCTAATGTGTAGTTATTTTTAAAAATAGCATCATGAAGCAAGCAAATATTCAGGTGTTAATGCCACCATTTTGCACAGCTGGAACTTGCAAGAAAAATAGGCATCATTCAAGCATCAGTGTCTTGATACTGAATGTAGAGAGACAGATAGTAATTGCATCTTGTTTCCCAGTGTTTGTCTTAGCTTTTCCAAGTCCCACTGATCCATTGATTCTGCCCTAGGGGCTACTGACTTCACTAGCAGTGAAGAACCTGCTGAGATCTGGCTTTGTTTCCTCTACTCTACCAATAGAGTGGTGTTTTCCTGGAAAGTCAGATTTCTAGGTACTCCAAGTTCCCTGTGGCAATAGTTAATTATCCAATGGGAACTTTTATATTTCTAGAAGAATTACCCCCAATCTTTGGAGTCCCTGCAATGCTCTTGTGAATAAGACTTAAAAACAAGCTTTGTCACACAGCAGGATCTGTCTGAATGTAGTACAAAAATAGAAACCTTTCAAAAGATTAGCAGCAACTGGTGAAAGTCAAGACAGTATTAGAATTATTCACAACCCCTTTCCTTCCCTTCCCTTTAAATTAAGGAAGCCATTGTTGCACATCTATTACATTTCAACAGTTTGATAGTGCTTAGAAAAATCTCCTTTTTATTCCAATCTTCCAGCCTTGAGAAGAAAACTATTAGTTCTAAATTCTTCAATATTTTAGAGCACACCACTGAAAAATTTGTGCACCTGTATTTCATATTAGAAACAATTTGATAAGAAAAAACACCTTTTTTCCCATATAGTCTATTGTAATTAATAGAAGGGTTGCATTATATTCACCAGATAGAAGGTGCATTACTTCACAAACATTGATACCCTTTTTCATGTCCTAGTCCCCATTTCCCTCCCCCCAGCCCCATCCCTCATCTTGTTTTCCTCCCTTCCCTATCCTATTTCAAGTAATCAAATAAGCATACAATATATGAGATAACAAGGTGAAATACTGTAATAATATGAGATAACCAAGGGACAGCAAAAGAGATGAGAGATAACATAGTACATTAAGGACAACAATCACTCATTATATGGCTTTTGTTTCTATATCCTGGAGGTCCTTTCATTTAGCATCATACTATATGGCCTTGGGTATCTAGGTTCTGTTCTATTGTAAATCTCTGCTAGGAGAGCCCAAGGTTTCTACTGATTATGACAAATGAGAAAAACCATTGAGCCTATGTTCGTTTCCGCCTGGCTTACCTCACTTAATATGAATTTTTCTAAGTCTCCATTTCCTTACAAATGGGGAGTTATCATTCTTTCTGAGAGCAGCATAGAATTTCATTGTGTATAAATACCACATCTTGTTGATCCACTCATCAACTGAGGAGCATCTGAGTTGGTTCCATACCTTTGCTATGGTAGATAGTGCTTCAGTGAACATCCTTTTGCTAGTGAATTTAGTATGTCCTTGTTTCTGGACCATTGAGGAAATGCCAAGTAGTGGAATTGCTGGGTCATAGGGGAGCTCTATGTTTAGTCTTTTGAAGAACTGCCATACTGATTTCTCTAGTGGTTGAACAAGTTTGCACTCCCACCAGCAGTGTAGTAGTGATCCCTCATGGCCACATTCCCTCCATCATTTGTTGTTATTAGATTTCTTGATCCTGGCCATTCTAACTGGAGTGAGGTGGAATCTTAGAGTTGTTTTGATTTGCATTTCTTTTATGGCCAGAGATGTCAAGCATTTCTTTATGTGTCTGTAGGCCATTCTATTTCTTCTTCAGAGAAGACTCTCTTTGTCTTTGGCCCATCTTTTAATAGGATGGTAATTTGTTTGGAAATTAGTTTTGGAGTGATTCAATTTTTGGAGCTATTGATATATTTTAGATATGAGGCCTTTGTCTGTTGTGTGGTTAGTGAAGATCTTCTCCCACTCTGTAGGCTTTCTAGTTAATTAAGCTAGCTATGTCCTTTGCCATACAGAAGCTCTGCAGTCTAACTTATCCAGCCTTTCTCTGATTTTTTGTGTTTCTTGGTCCTTATTAAGAAAGTTTCGACCTGTGCCAAGGAGGCCTAGTGTTTCTCCTATTCCTTCTTGTAAAGTTTTCAGTGTGTCGGCTTTTACCTCTAGGTCTTTGATTCATTTGGAGTTAATCCTGGTACAAGGTGACAAATAAGGATCCAACTTTTGTTTTCTGCAGGTGCTTAACTGGTTCAAGCAAAAACACCTTTTTAAAAATACTTTAAAAAAGATTTAGTTTTGGTACAGAATTGAAAACAAAAATCAGGAAGCTGGGATTAAACTCAGGGCTCTGAACTTGCTAGGCTATGCTTTCCCTCTTGGGCCTCGTACCTTGCTTTTGCTTGTTATTTGGAAATAAATCCTTCTAAAAATTATTCCTAATGTTGCCTCAAACCGACACCTTTGGGATCTTGTCCTCCTGAGAATCTAGCATTACAGGTATGAACCTTGGGCATCAGCTAAAAATATACACTATTAATGAGTCATGAGTGAAAAAGGAAGAATTGTAGGAAAAAAAATGGAGAAAAAGAAACCAGGTTTATAGTCATGAGCCACATGCACCAGCTTCATAGTTCATTTTCCATCATGATGCCTTTTTACCTTTATACTGTGGTTGAGAAGGTATATTCTGTTTTGCAAATAAGAGCCAGCTTGGCAATTAATCTTCTTTACAAAGAATATGTATTGTGCATACTTCAAGTTATTATAAGAATGATATTAAGTGGTTGAGAGAATAGTAATTATATATGAATAAATGCTATCTGGCACCACTGGTATCACAGACATCGTTATTCATAGAGATGACCATATAGTGCATACATTAAGACACAATTTATAGTACAGTATATATCCTACTAGCACAAAAACTAGGATTACTGTGTAATTCATCGTGCAAATCGTATAAGTATTGAGAATAAAATGAAAATTGTTAATGATTATGTCCAGATAATAGTCTTGGAGTATGACTTATGGTCTCCAAATGTAATTCAGAGCACCAGGAGTTGTATTTCTTTTGACCAGTTAGCTATGCCTACCCAATCCTGAATGCATTTCTTTATTGTTAACTTTGAATTGCTTTGACCACTTACAGTAATGAATCTTATCCATCCCTGTATGATAGACTCTTTCTCTAATATGTGTACATTGTATAATGTACACCTGTATATTGGAAAAGTCACAGAACATCATTGAGACTTGGGTTACTTTAAGAATCCTTTCTGTAACTTTAATACCATCCCCACTTCATTGACTTCATTCTATATCTTTTGCACTGTTTGCTGAGAGTCTTTTTTGAAATCTCTGGACAAAGCTTTCATATCCTAGTTCACAGACATTTTTAACTCAGTTAAACTCAACCATACTTTTGGTCTTGAACCTACCTGCTGTGGAAGGTCAGCATCTATGCTTATTTATCAGATTATTAGTTTCTTGACATATTATTATGGTAGCTTAAAATATAGGCATTTCTATATAAATGGAAATGCCTCAACACTTTATCCTTTCTAATAATCAAGCCAAAGAAACTGCAGCCATCAAGCTCTGGTGCAATCTCTTTTATTGAATGTGATAACATTACTGGGTAGCACTCAGTGTTCTTCTGGGGATTAATGCATGAAAATGCCATTTTGCATAACAATAATGTCAAAAGCATGACTCTGAAAAGGTTCATCTTAGTTATAAAACTCAAGCAGAGGATTGATACATTATCTTTAAAGAATTCCAAAATGCTTTGTGATTTTGCATTGTATAATATATCTGACAAGCTACAAGAAGAAAGTATTCCTTTTAAGTACACAGGTGCGAATCTGATCCCAGAGCTCTGTTTCTGAATTTGTATTTGTTTTTTGGTAAAGGTCACCAAGAAATGCTCCTTTTGAAACTTTGGATATTAGAAGAAAATGTGGCAATATTGGGGTGAATGACCTTTGTGTTGATCACTGTAAAGAATCCACAAATATGGCACATGAGAAGAGACTTACCTAATATTCACAGATTTCTGGAACAAAATTCAATATTTGGAATTATTGACAGCTGCATTTTAGTTGACAAATGCAGGCTCTGTGACATCAATATTTAAAACCCTTAATATCACACTGTTTTGATTGGAATTCTGTGAGGCAAAACACTCTCTTCTTTTAAGCCCCTGATTGAAATGGACCCAATACTTAACATGGTTTTATTTTATCCATATGATCCTTGTGATTCTTTATTGTGCACATTGTTTATCAAGAAACACCATGTGAAAGTTAATAATAACATAATTTAGAGCAATAATTACATTTTTATTCAATAGCTTTAGGAAAACACTGGGTTGAATAATGAGATAAAAATGAGTGTCTCAGTCTTAACAGGACATTAATCAACATATTAACTATGGGCAAACTGATCTGAGACTGTTATAGCTTAATTTGTCTCAAAATCATTATTTTTAATGTATTGCATAATGCACTTAAAATATGTGTTGCAGTGATTAAAAATGTAACAAGATTTCAACAGAATGGATGTGACTTCTTATTTGAATATGACTTATCTTTATTTTATAGTTCACAATATAAAATCAATAGTCTCAAAACCCTGACATTTCACAGCTATGTTCAGACAAAGCTGAATTAGTCCTCTACCCTCTCTACCTAAATTCTCTTATGGTAACAAAGTCTGTATACTTCCACAATTCAAGAGTGCCAATATGGATTTAGAACTCATGGTTGTTTCAAGAGATTTTCACAAGGAGTGTTTAAATGTCATGGCTGGTCCAATAAATAACAGAAATTTTTTCCAAATCAGGAGTATCTTACCCATTTTAAATGACAAGAATTTGAATCTTGGATTCAGTCTAAGGACTGTCATATAAACAGGAGTTCAGCTCTCTTCCTCCAACTCCTCCCTATCCTTCAAGAATCTGACTTGACTTTACTTCCCAAAGGAAATATAACTCTTCTCCTCCTGCGTAGCCCAGGCATGAACATGCATACACACACAATGCACACACACACACACACACACACACACACAGCAGTAATACATGTGTGTTGTGTGCATATCTACCTGTCTCTCTATGTACATATCTACCTGTTCACCGTCTGTCATTGGTCTAGTTTTCCACCAATCCAAATGGAGGTAAAGTATTGACTTAAGAGTTGGGGCCATCTAGGACTCTCTCAGCAGAGGATTGCAATAGCTTGAAACCTACATAAGGCCCTATAGGATGAGGCTAAACGAAGTGAACTCTAAGGTATGGAAACAAGAGCTTTATCTTGTGTGATTGCTCTTCTTAATGTACTATGTCATTTCTCTTCTCTTTTGTTGCCCTTTGGTTAATCCCATATTGTTACTGTATCTGACTTTGTTATCTGGTATATTGTATATATGTTCATTAGTTTATCTGAAATAGGAAAGAGAAGGGGGAAAACAAGATGATTGGGAGGGGTGGGGGAAGGGAAATGGGGACAAAAATATGAGAGGGGTATCAATGTGTGCGAAGTCAAGAACCTACTACCTGGTGAATGGAACTGTAACATTACCCCAATTATCAACAAAAAGAAAAGTTGGGGCCAGGAGTTTGGCTTTGTGGTATGTACCACACACCTAGAAAAAGCTGGAAATGGTGCTGTGGCTCAAGTGCTGGAGCTCTAGTCTTGAGAAAGCCTAAGGACAGTGCTCAGGCCCTGAGTTCAAGCCTTGTTACTGGCAAAAAAAAAAAAGTGAATCACTGCAAGCTGTCTTGATCTAAGAGTAAGTTAGAATTTCACACAGGAACATAATTGCTTATTTTTTTTAAAGAATGCTATTTTCTTTTTTAAAAAAATCATGATGTTTGCACATAGAATTGGAGAACCTCTCTAATTTTTCCATTCTAGACAAAATTCTAAATAAAGAGAATTATATTGTTCCAAAAAAAGTCAGAAAAAGGAGGAGGAGAAAGGAAGAAAGGAGAGAGAAAAAAGAAAAGGAGAGGAAAACAAGAGGAGAGAGAGAGAGAGGGAAAAGCATAAATTTTGATTTTTCTTTTGTGAACATTGAAAACTCCAAGATTCAGAGAAAATTTGAGATGAGGAGGAGGTTGAAAAGGCAATAACGAATTCATAGAGAGATGGAGCAGAACTTCCTTAAGGTAGAAATTATCATTGTTTTCTCTACTCTTTTCATTTATTGTTCATCTCAGAATTATTATTATTTCTGACTTTCTTATTTGAATCCATTATCGTGTCTGCAAAAATTTTCTCCTTTGAAATTGACACTGCGCTTATTTATTTTCTTACAATATCTTCTACCATCTCTATTTCCTCATTTTTCTAATAGAAAATACACTTGAGTATGTCATCGTGTGCATTTCCTTTTATTGCCTCGAACCTGAACATTATTTGGAACCTCAATTGTTTCCATGACTATCTTTCTGCTTCCCTGGATGGGTTCACACAGTTTTGAGTCCTCATAGTCCCTTTCAGGGGACTTCGATCACTGCCACTTCTTTGACACTTTTTGAAGTTAAGACCTAACACTCAGATCATCCTGTCCAGCCTTATTGGAACAATGAAAGCTATTAGGGGTGTTTTGGGGTTAAAGGGAAAACAGGGAGAATGACTGAGGGGGTAGTGCAAGAGACTGATGATGAGATACACTGTAAACTCGTATGGAGGTGTAACAATGAAATTCTCCTACGTATCACTACTATAAGTTAAAATAATCAACAATATCATAACCAAAAAAATTAACAACCTGCCAGTCAAAACTACCTGAACTGTGTAGAGTACGAATCGAAAGAGAAATAAATCTTTGTTTTGTTGAGTCATTGAGGTTTGGGATCAGGTTTTTGTTATATCAGCTACTAATGTATACTGGTTAAAATTGTGTCCATTTTCTTACTTCAGTTAGACAATCACAGGAAAAAGAAAATTATTTTCAGATGGGTATTTCTTGTGAGTTTTTCATTTCTACTTGTGTCTGATCTCTCAAATTATACTCCCCAAACTGCAATTTCATACTACTTAAACCTAAGACCTACGTAGCATTTTTCTCTACAAATGATTACTGAACAAATAAGTGAAGAGGACGAGATAAGTACATCAGATGTGGAGTTATACTAATTTTATTGTTGTTTGTTGTAGTTACTTGTTTTCTTTTTTCAGAAGGCAATAATCAATGAAAGGAGTGAGAGTTTGTTTTTCTAGTGAAATGTATCCGGCAGTGAGAGACTCTGAGGGACATGTTTCCTACATGATGAAATAAAACAATCCTCAGTCAGAGTTAAATGCTGAATGTTTTCTTGGCAGTCCACGGTGCCATATTTCTTCAATGGCAATGTCTCAAAGCAGCACACACTTTTGTTGGAGACCTTTGGTTTGACATTTGCCTTTGCCCAAATATGCCGCTGAGAACATAGGGCAATATTTTCAAAGGAAATTCTGTTTTTTCACATTTGCAGCAAACTTACACATGCAATGAAGGTGTGCTGGCAATGGAGAGGAGGGGAATGGATGTATTCACTCATCCAGTGATCTGTGGGAGCAAGTGGCTACTTTGCACAGTGATAAAAGCAAACTTTTATTTCATAGGCACATTAGGTGTGTTCTTATGAAACTGAAGATGGTGAAATCAGAGTCTCAAAAATACATAAACATAGCAATGTCTGCACCTGCTTTCATCTGCCTTGAGTCCCTGAGGCAGAATCATGAGCTGTCAAAGGGACAGAAAATCTACTTTATCCATATAATTTTATATCAGATTAAAGTAAAGAAAAATTCAAATACCTAGATTTTGAGCTAAAAGTTTGATACAGAAAATGTATTTTTACAAAACAGTTATCCTAAAAAAAAATGTACTCACTTAGATTTTAATCACTTAGATTTCCACTTCTGAAAATGTACTAATGTGCATATTAAAAGTCCAGCAAGGCTGGGAATATAGCCTAGTGGTAGAATGCTCGCCTAGCATGCTCAAAGCCCTGGGTTTGATTCCTCCAAATCACATTCACAGAAGAATGCCAAAAGGGGAGTTGTGGCTCAGGTGGCAGGGTGCAAAAAGTGTCAACGGATAGTGCCAAGGCCCTGAGATCAAGCCTCAGGACTAGAAAAAAAAAAAGTCAACAAAGAGCCAGGTATTGTTGGAAATTCTGCTGTGGTACAGCACTAGCTTTAAGCACAAAGGTTCAGGGACATTGCCTACTCTGAGTGCAAATTACAAGAGCAGGAAAAGAAAAAAAGCCAAAAAATATCATTGTATAATGTGACTTTTATTACTTTGTTTGTGGACCATATCATTTTGGTAATTTACGATATACTTTTCTAAGTTTGCAGAATCCTTGGTATTGTATTTCTCATGATTGTCTTCTCCATAGTGACCTTTTAAAATATTAACAAATTTCATTATTATCCTTAAATACTTGTACAAAGGAATTGCTGTTCAACAAAGCAGTTTACGAATGCAGGGCGTCCTGAGCAATATCACCTCTTTCAACATTGTCACCCATCCCTCTCCTCTCACCCTTTCCTTCGCTCATTCTTTTTCAAAATTCCTCATGCTTTCATGCTAATGTCCACATTTTTTGAAAGATTATCTAATATTAACATAGTTTGGCCATCTCCAGGTTTGATTTTATTTTATCTCCTGATATGTTTTTTGTCCTTTTATGTACATTACACAATTTTATTTGCAACCACACCTATTGTACGTAAAAATAGCTGAGACAATGGCAAGTAACGTTTATTCATGGAAATAAGCATAATCGGGCCATTATATAAAGAATTAAATCAATACAGCTTTAAGGTTTTCTAGAAGTGCACAGTTACTAACATTTCAGCTCTGCTATGCTTTGATCACTCTCTAAGCATACTTTATTTCTACCTTCAGGTTTTAGCCATGACTTCATGTTTGTGCTGTAGGAGCACTTTCATTCATGTTCTTTCTCATCCCCTAACACAGTGCATTCTTTTTTTCATATAATTTTTATTGTAATTAATAGAAGGGTTACATTACATTCGCAAGATGGAATGTGCATTATTTCACATATATTTTTATTGTAATTAATAGAAGGGTTACATGATATTTGCCAGATAGAAGGTGTATTAATTCACATATATTGATACCCTTTCTCATGTCTTGGTCCCCATTTCTGTCCCCCAACCCCCACCCTCATCTTGTTTTTCCCCCTTTCCTATCCAATTTCAAATAACCAAGTATGCATATATCCAATATATCAGGTAACAAAGTGAAATATTGTAACAATATGAGATAACCAAGGGAAAGCAAAAGAGATGAGAGATAACACAGTACATTAAGGACCACAATCACTCATTATAAGGCGTTTGTTTCTATATCCTAGAGGTCCTTTCATTTAGCATCATACTGTATGGCCTTATGTATCTAAGATTTTCTCTATTGCAAATCTCTGCTAGGAGAGGCCAAGGTTTCTGCTGATTATGACAAATGAAGGAAACCGCTGAGCCTATGTTCCTTTGACTCTGGCTTACTTCACTTAATATGAATTTTTCTAAGTCTTTCCAGTTCCTTACAAATGGGGAGATATCATTCTTTCTGAGAGCAGCATAGAATTCCATTGTGTACAAATACCACATCTTGTTGATCCACTCATCAACTGAGGAGCATCTGAGTTGGTTCCATACCTTTGCTATGGTAGATAGTGCTGCAATGAACATCGTTGAGCTAGTGGATTTAGTATGTCCTTGTTTCTGGACAATTATGTAAATGCCAAGTAGTGGAATTGCTGGGTCATAGGGGAGCTCTATGTTTAGTCTTTTGAGGCACTGCCATACTGCTTTCCATAGTGGTTGAACAAGTTTGCACTCCCACCAGCAGTGTAGTAGTGATCCCTCCTGGCCACATCCCCTCCAGCATTTGTTGTTATTAGTTTTCTTGATCCTGGCCATTCTAACTGGAGTGAGGTGGAATCTTAGAGTTGTTTTGATTTGCATTTCTTTTATGGCCAGAGATGTCAAGCATTTCTTCATGTGTCTATAGGCCATTCTTATTTCTTCTTCAGAGAAGACTCTCTTTAAGTCTTTGGCCCTTTTGATGGGATGGTTGTTTCCTTGGAGATTAGTTTTGGAGTGATTCAATTTTTGGAGCTGTTGATATATTTTAGATATGAGGTCTTTGTCCAATGTGTGGTTAGTGAAGATCTTCTCCTGTTCTGTAGGCTTCCTAATTAATTTACTAGCTATGTCCTTTGCCATACAGAAGCTCTGCAGTTTAATGCAGTCCCACTTATCCAGCCTTTCTCTGATTTGTTATGTTTCTTGGTCCTTATTAAGAAAGTTTTGACCTGTGCCAAGGAGGCCTAGTGAGTCTCCTATTCCTTCTTGTAAAGTTTTCAGTGTGTCAGATTTTACCTCGAGGTCTTTGATCCATTTGGAGTTAATTCCAGTGCAGGGTGACAAAGAAGGATCCAACTTTAGTTTTCTGCAGGTGCTTAACCAGTTCTGCCAGCACCACTTGTTGAAGAGGCTTTCATTCTTCCATCCTATTTTTTTGGCTCCCTTTTCAAAAATTAGGTGGCCATAGGTCTGTGGTTTAATATCTGGGTCCTCAGTTCTATTCCATTGGTCTTCAGGCCTGTTCTTGTGCCAGTACCAGGCTGTTTTGATCATTATAGCTCTGTAATAGATCCTAAAGTTTGGTATTGAAATTCCTCTTGCACTGTTCTTTCTGCTAAGAAGTGTTTTTCTTATACTGGGTCTTTTATTATTCCATATGAAATTTTGGATTGCCTATTCTATTTCTTTAAAGAATGACATTGGGATATTGATGGGTATTGCATTGAATTTGTAGATAGCCCTTGGCAAGATTGTCATTTTCACGATATTGATTCTTCCAATCCAGGAGCTTGGGAGATTTTTTCCATTTTCTCAGTTCTGCTTTAATTTCCTTTTTCAGGGTTTTAAAGTTTTCATCAAAAAAGTCCTTTACATTCTTAGTTAATTCCTAGGTACTTTATTTTCTTTGCGGCTATTGCAAAAGGAGTTGCTTTCCTGATTTTTTCCTCGTTCCTCTCACTGTTGGCATAGAGGAAGGCAGTTGATTTTAAGGGTTAATTTTATACCCTGCTACCTTTCCAAAGTTTTGAATCAGCCCAAGGAGCTTGGGAGTGGAGTCTATAAGGTTCTTTAAATACAGAATCATATCATCTGCAAATAGGGAGAGTTTCACTTCCTCGTTCTCTATTTGGATCCCCTTTATGCTTGTTTCTTGCCTTATTGCACTGGCTAGGAATTTTAATACTATGTTAAAGAGGAGTGGAGAGAGTGGGCATCCTTGTCTCATTCCTGATTTTAGAGGGAATGGCTTTAGCTTTTCGCCATTAAGTATAATACTAGCTGTGGGTTTGTCATAGACTGCCTTTATTATACTGAGGAATGTTCCATGGATTCCTAGTTTCTCCAGAGCTTGACAAGATCCAACACAGTGCATTCTCACAGAAGAATGTTCATGATTCATCATAGGAGTAAGAGAAACACTGTGTTCTCAATTTTCTTCCTATCCACTCTCCCTTCGTTTCCCTACCCCCTCCCTGTCCCTGTCCCTGTCCCTGTCCTTGCCAGTTCATTAGAGATAGAGTCTCATGGACATTTTTTTACTTGGGTTTGCTCTGGAAAGATTCACAGATCTCAGTCTCCCAAGCAGCTAGGAGCCATAGACACCTGGCTCAAATCACATTTGTAGAACATTTTATTTAGGATATGCTCTGAACTAAATATTATGAATATATTATTTAATTTTATTGTAATCACACTCTTACGAGGTAGATAAGTCGCATTATTCACATCTCATGGATAAAAAGATGTAAAGAAATGAAGTCGAGCATTGCAAATTCATAAATGCCAAAGCCTTGATATTGCCTCTGCTACTTTGCTTCTTTAAAGAGAGGCTAAATGGAATCAAATCACCGCTCAAAGATCTTAATAAAGATAAAAAACAAATTGTTAAAATTGAGTAAGTCAAGACCAAAGGAACAAAAGGCGCATGATATCCTTAATATGTGGCTATTAGAGCCAAAAAGTACAAGAGCGAGGACTCAATATTTGCATAACCAATGCTATGGACATGGTATTGGAAATATAAATACAACTACATAGACATAAAAATTTAAAACTCTATAGACATGTTTTATTACATAGAAATCAATGTTAAATTCTTTAAAAATGTACATATTATGTTTGTCAATATTTCTGAATATGGCACAAACTTTCCTGGTAAGATATAAAAATTCTTCTGAGAAAAAAATAACATAGCACATGAGGTATTAAGAGTGATAAAAAAATAAGTAAGCAAAACTACCTTCCACCTGTTTTTCTTATATCTACTAATTCAGACCTTTTAGCAAGATGAAAATTCTTAATTTGCCACATTAGAGTGAATATATCTAAAATCTTGCACTTGAAAAATAATGACATTTTCCTTCTTAAATATGCATTGCTTCCAGAACAAAATGAAAACCAAAGAGCCTTTCTACCTTGCACATTATTGAATCTTTTCTAATGTTGACAGTTTCTGTTAGAATAGCACAAAGAGAGTGGAGCATCCATGCAGTGTGACATATGCTAAAGTTAAAGGCATAAATACTAAAATATACAGTCACTATAACACAGAAGGAAGCTGTGTATAAAAACCTTTCTCCTTAATCTCCAATCTTAACTCTTGAAAATATCTCCCGAAAATTTAACAATAGATCTTTGCTTGTTGCCTATTTCTACAGTATATTGCAGTTTGTATTTTAGATTCCCAAGTTCTATGTTATGAAAACAGAAACATCAGATGGTTATACCACTCTCAGTCTCTATTTGTCAACATTCTAATTCTAATATGATTAGAAATACTAATGCATCATGCATTGGTATGAACAGTATGATTATATATTAGTCACTCAAAATTAATATATTGGAATTTAAGATTTCATCAGATGAGTCCTTTTAAAAATCAACATAGGACAGCTGAGGGAGTTGCTTTATTTTTTATTTAAAATTTTGTGATAAATAAGCTCTAAAGGAGTTATGCAAGAAGAAAATTTTACTCCACATCTCAAGCTGTGTTTCATGTCTTCTTCCATGAGTAAAATGATATATACTCAGAAAACATTGTCACTTCATTCATTCATTTACTTATAAAAACCATTCCTGTGAAACAGAATTCAGCAAACAGTTATAGTATGTATAGTATGTATAATATGTATAAATGTATGAAAGAAATAAAAAGACACACAATAGGGGCCGGGAGTTTGGCCTAGTGGTAGAGTGCTTGCCTAGCATGTATGAAGACCCGGCCGGGTTCGATTCCTCGGTACCACATACATAGAAAAAAGCTGGAAGTGGTGCTGAGGCTCAAGTGGTAGAGCTCTAGGCTTGAGAAAGTCCAAGGACAGTGCTGAGACGCTGAGCTCAAGCCCAAGACTGGCAAAAAAAAAAAAAGACACACAATAGCTGGCTGCTGAGAAATATTTTAATCTAGAATTTTTAAGTTCATGCTTGATCTAAATCTTTATTGTAATCCTATCACTGCTATCATTTTCATATGATCATTGAAATACTATTAATTTATTTTTTTGGAATTCATAATGTCACCTTTATTTTGAAGATTCCTAATGATTCTATAGTCAGCCTCAAATCTAAAACTATTTTCATGGATTATGAGCTCAGTTAGTGAACTAATTCATCAACAGGGCTTAAGGTAAGGGAAAATGTGCTAAAGTAAATAAAACTTTTGAGCAGCTAACAGTTTGAAAAATTGAATATTTTAGCTCCTTAGAGCTAAAATAATGTTTGAAGGGTATAGTAGGGAAAGGATGGATGAAAAGGAGAATGGTGGGAATGCTAACAGCCCCAGAGCACCCAGTGTACATGTGGGATAAAGGAAGCGGAATATGTGAAATGGGTCTGGGAGAATGGGTCAGATGAAATAAGTGGAATGAGGGAAGAAGTGACTCTGGTGAAGAAGCACTGCATGCCTGGCCCTGGCGACTCCCACCTGTCACCCTAGCAAGTCAAAATGATTAGATCTGAGGATCACAGTTCAAAGCCACCCTCCATGGGAACGTACACGAGAGTCTTATCTCCAATTAATAACAAAAAAGCTGAAAGTAGAGGTGTGGCTCAAATGGTAGAATGCTAACTTTGAGCAAAAGAGCTCAAGGACAGTTCCCTGCCATGAGTTTAAGTCCCAGGACTGGTACACACACACGAACACACACGCACACACACACACACACGCACACACACACACACACACACACACACACACACACACACAGTATTGGAAACATAAATTAACATCCTAAGTTGCAACCCCTTGCAAAACTATTATTTTTAATAAATTAGTAAAAGAAAGCAAGATGATCATATAAAATGATGTTTATGGAAATGAACTCCAAGAAATGGAAACAATGGGTTTTATTATTATCATTATTTTGCTGTTTTGTTTTGTTTGCTTGCTTTTTCTCCTTTGTTGCTGTTTTTTTATTTCTGTACCTTTTGTCTCCTATTTATATTTATCTGTCTTGGGGATTATAAAAGGACACCACAGAAATGGTGGGACAAAGGTTGACCAAATGCAGCAGTGATACTGACTTTGAAGAACTAGACACTATGATGAAAATGAACTATAAAACTTGTGGGTAAAGGAGAGAGGGAAAAACAGAGAAAATCAGGAAAGAGCTAACATTGTCAAAAAGAAACATACTCATTACCTAATTTATGAAATTTTAACCCCTCTGTACGTCACCTTTATAATAACAATAAAGAAATAGGAAGGAAGGAAGGAAGGAAGGAAGGAAGGAAGGAAGGAAGGAAGGAAGGAAGGAAGGAAGGAAGGGGAAAGAAAAAGTGAGAAGAAGGAGCAAGCACACAAACAGATCTCTGTTTATAGGCCCACAATAGCTATCTCTTGGTTTCAACGGATGACCCACGTATTAAAAGTATATCACACATGATCAGCATCATTACTTCACTGAGGAAATGCCAATCATTTTCTAACAACTTATTTGGGGAAAACTAGTAAAGAGACTTACCAGACCAGTAATGACAAGTGGAATTACATCAAACTATCTATGGTCTTCATAGTAAAGGAAAGGCTATGGGAAGGAGAGGAAATCATTGCCGACTGTTCTTCTGCCAGTGGCTTCATTACCAGAATATACTCAGTGTTCAAAAACCTAAGTTCCTAATGAATGAACAACTCGATTAACAAACAGGCTAATAAACTCAAGAGAACATTCTCACAAGAATAAGTATAAATGGCCAGTAAGTATATGAAGAATTTGCAGCATCTCTGGCCAGAAAGGAAATATAAGTTGAAACAACACTGAGATCTCATGTCATTCCAGTCAGGATAGCATCATCAAGAACTTACACCACAAATGCTGGTGAGTGTGCAGGGGTAAAACACCTTCACGCACTACTGGATATAATAGAAACCAATGTGGCAATTATGGAAATCAGTATGGAAGTTCTTCTAGAATCTAAAACACAGCTCTAAAAGTAGAGCTACATGTGTTCCCATAATGTCACTCTGATGCATATATTTGAAAGAATATAAATCAGGATATAATAGAGATAATTGTACATCCATGCTTATTGAAGTATTGTTTGTAATAGTCAAGCTATGAAAGCAACCTTCATAGATGCCCTATAATTGAAGAGTGACTAAAAATGGCATATAAAAATGGAATACATTGTTCCTCCATAAAGAAGAATGAAATTATGACATTTTGGGAAGACATTAAGCAAAGTAAGCCAGGGTCATAAGAACAAGGGCCACATATTTTCTTTGATGTTTGGGATCTAGTTCTAAATAAAAAAATAAATGCAAAGGCATATGCACACATACATGTAAAATATGATGGTAATTGTGAGACCATTTGAGGGCACCATTGGGAAGAGCTAAGAGCATATATTATCTGTGTATGAAGATGGCATAAGAAGTCACCAAAATTTGTTGAATAATAGAAAATAAAGGCAACATAGAGAGCAACAGAGGAGTTTAATCTGACCAAAGCATAATGTATGCATTTGTGCATCTAAGACAATGAAGGATAAATATGTGTAGAGTAGTTCTGTTGGAGCTTGAGTACCAGGATGTACGCATGGAAAATCACAATAACAACAACCTATACAGAGATATAAACTAATAAATAAGTTTATACATGAAAAGAGCATAAAATGTACCCTATATAAATTATACCTTTAATCCACAAAAGAAATAAAAGGGAAAGAGAAAGGAAGTCAGTTTCAAAAACATAAAAAGGAAAGAAAGGTAAATACCAACTAAAGAAACAAAATTAATAATTAATAAACTTCCTGTAAAGAATCAGAGATCGTGAGGTTGAATTCTCAAATATTTAAAGAATAAACAATATCTGTCCTCTTCAATCTCTTTCAAAAATAGTACTGACAGTGGGAGCCCTCTCAAACTCATTGTATGAAGCCAGCTGCACCTGATACAAGACATTAGAGATAAGAGAAAAAAAAAGTTTGAATCGAGAAAGCTAGAAATCAAGACAGCTTTTGAATATATTCTCAAATCCACAATATACTGACACCAACAACATATAAAAAGGAGCCCAAAATGCCAAGTGAGGTTAGTAATAAAAGAAATAAATATAATGCCTGAAAATAAAATTATTTAGTTGAAAATTTTAATGGCTAAAAGCCATTAACTCAATAGATACAGAGAAAGTGTGAATAAAACAACATTTTTATTAAAAACAAAAGCAAGGGAAAAAGTTACTCTTTTAATCTAATGGTCACAAAACAAACTATTATATATCACCCTACTAAAAAAATCATCAACATGCATTGTACTCATAAACTGACACATGCACAAATTTTTAAAGCTAACAAAAACAGACTTTTAAAAAGGCATAAAACCAACTCACAATAATATTTTTAAAAAGTATACTTTCATGATTTTGACTTAGGCAGTGGTCTTAGCTGTGACACCACAAGCACAATTTGTAGAACAAGTAAGCAGCAAATTCAATTCTATCAAATTGTTTGCACTTCAAAATACTTACAGCAAAAAAATGAAAAAATGAAGAATATATTTGGAAAACGTGCTACATAATGATCTTTCACCTAGCCTATATAAAGGACTTTTATAACTCATATAGGACCACACACACACACACACACACACACACACACACACACACCTAATTTTAATAAACATACTCAACATATAGCTGAGTGATAGACTACTTATTTAGAATGTGTAAGTCCTTGGGTAAAACCACAAGATGATTTAAAAATATATTTCACAGATAAAGACATACATGCTGGCACACGTGTTATTCTAACATTTCAAAGCAAAGGCAAGGAGTCAAATGCAACCTAGACCACATCACAAATACAGTGCCAGGACAAGCTGCATACAAAAACCTTGTCTCCCAATGCCAAGGACTGGGGATACAATTTAGTGGCTTTGGTGACCTCCCATATGCAACACTGTGGTTTCCATTTTTTCAGCATCTGAAAAGTGAAAAGGTAAAGCATAAAATGTAATTGCAAATTTCATTTTAATAAGGCATAAAGCAACCAATAAGAACATAAACTATTGTTTAACATTACTAAACATTTGGGAATACCAATGAAAACCACAGCACATATACTGCATATCCAACATATGGCTTATGAAAACATAAACTGACAGCAAAAAGGTGATGGCGAGAATACAGAGAAACCAAAATCTTTCTTTGTTGTTTTTGTTTAAAGGAATACAGGCAATTGGGTAATTTCTTATAAAGTTAAAAAAATATCTCAGTAATTCTACTCTTAAACACGTACCCAAGGGAGATGAGAAGATAAGTTCACAGAAAGATTTACATTTTCATGTTCACAAGATCATTATATATAATGAGATTCCATCTCATCTCAGTTAGAGTGGCCAGTATCAAGAATTCAAACAGCAATAGATACTGGCACCAATGTGAGGGAAAAAGAACCCTAATACACTGTTGGTGGAAATATAAACTTGTTCAAACACTTTGGAAAGCAATTTGGGGATTCCCCCCCCCCAATAAAAACCTAAACAGAACTACCCTATGATTCAGCATTTAACCAGAACTACCCTATGATCAGCATTGGATATTTAACCAAAAGATTACAACTCAAGATTCAGTAAAGCTACTTGCATAATCATGGTCATTGCTATACCATACTTAAAGTATGGAAACAGCCCAGGTACTCCTCACTGGATGAAGAGTGTAGGACATATACACAAAGGGATTTTACTCATCCAATAGAAAGAAGAATATATCATTTGCAAAGAAATATATGGGCTTGGAAAAAAAACTATGTTAAGTGAAGTAAGTCAGGTCCAGAGAGATAAGGTATACGTGTTTCCTTTCATGTGGAAGCTGGAACAAATTTATAATTGTGCAAGAATATAAAGATAAGATTGTTCCTAAGTGTACACAAATATACTAAACAAAGTATGGTGCACAAGGGAGAATTCAAATGATATAATTACTGGAAAAATGAGCTCACAATCCAACACAATTAATATTAGGAAACTGGAACCTGAAATGTGTGAGGAAGAGAGACAAAGGGATGGGGGATGAATAAAGAGAAGAAAGGGAGGAGGGGAGAATTCAGTCTTAATACTTGCTGTATATCCTATGAAACCAAGAAAATTAAAGGATTGGATTAGAAAGGATGGGAAAAATGATGAAAGGGGTAGCATTAATGAATATGTATTACTTTTATAAACCCATTTGTTCATTGGTAACTCCTTTGTACAACAACTTCAAGACAATAAATGTATTTAAAAAAAGAAAAGGTGGTAATCCATGTCTCCATTAATCAATGACATGGATAAACCAACTGCAGTTTATCAAAAAACTGCTTTACAAAGTTTTCAAAACAGGGAAATAGGATCCCTGTTACATTGCTGACTTGAGAAACATAGCATGGATGCCAGACACAGGATATCAGGTGTTATTTATGATCTTGTACTTACAGGATGTCCAGACAATGAAAACCATGGGGATAGGAAGCACTTGGATTGGGAGTAGAATTGACTATAAATGGATTCAAGGAATTTTAAGAAGTGACATAAAAAATGCTAAAATTATATTCTCGTCCATCCACAAGCTTTGAAAAATCATGGAGCTGTATGTGTCCACTTGAAGAATCATGGTAACAAATCTTACCAAATTAATCTTTGCAACTGATACACATGTCATGATGGCATTCATATAAACCTTAGAAAAGTATGAAATATCGCACACTATATAAAATTCTTTACAAGTAAAAAATACATATATATAATCTTCACAACTTGTCTGTGAGGCAATTATTAATATTACCTCTACCTTGTAGGTTAAAGGTTAAATAATTTCTCCAGAAATTTTTAAATGAAGAATTTATTAACATTGATTTTTACATCATATTTCAAATGTTTTATTTAATAAACAAGTATTCAAGAACAGATTCTCTCTATACAATGACTGGCACTTAGATTTTAGAATATAATTAAAATAAGGCTGAGGGTTTGTATGTCATAGATACATATTAATCTATATAATGGAACATTATGTCTACAGAGTCATAAATTTTTATGTCTATGTAGTTGTGTTTATATTTCCAATACCATGTCCATAGCAAATATATTGAGTCCTTGATCTTGTACTATGTGTATCTAATAGCCACATATTAAGGATACCATGCGCCTTTTTGTTCCTTGGTCTTGACTTGTTTCACTCAACATGATTCGCTCTAGATTCATCCACTTTCCTGAGAATGCCATTATTTTATCTTGTCTGTTGGCTATGTAGAATTCCATTGTATATCTACACCACATTTTCTGTATCCATTCATCTGCAGTAGGGAATCTGGGTTGTTTCCATCACCTGGCTATTGTAAATAGTGCAGAGATGAACATGGCTGCAATTTCTTCAGAATTTAATGTATAGTAGAAAGGGTCCTCATGTAAATAACATAATAATAAAATCCTAATTTTAATAGCAAACATTTAATATTTATAAACACTTATTTTTATACCCTGTTATGGAATCAAGTTCATGTATAGTTTTGATAGTATTCTGGATTAGTTTTAGGACATTCAGATATTAACTTTCCTGCATAGTTCTTTTCTATTTTCCTTGTATCTTTCACATACTCTCTACTCTGTATAGACTGTTTCACCAGTTCTTCCTAGATTATGAGTCATTAACTATGAAGGAGGGAAAAAATAAATATATATATAAATATCCCAATTTTATTCCTACTTTGATCCTACTGTAGTGCTGAATCCATCATTATTGGAGAGGCAAAATCAGTCTGGATTTTACTTTAGAACTACCTCATACAAGAACACTTTCTCATATTTTACCAAGTGCTCATTTATACACAATTATTTTAAACTGACACATGGAGAAAAGTCCATTTTTATCAAAATGTATTTATTCTTTTGTGTGTATTAGCCAGAAATCCTGAAATTTATATGACCCCAAAAGTCCATATAATAAACTAAACATTTACCTATAGTAATTTACATAATGCCATATGATCATTTACATTGGTTCTGCGGTCCAAAAACAAGAAAATAAGGTACATATCAAAAAACTGTTGCCTCGGGGCCGGGAGTTTGGCCTAGTGGTTAAAGTGCTTGCCTAGCATGCATGAAGACCTGGGTTCGATTCCTCGGGACCACATACATAGAAAAAAAGCTGGAAGTGGTGCTGAGGCTCAAGTGGTAGAGCTCTAGCCTTGAGAAAGTCCAAGGACAGTGCTCAGGCCCTGAGCTCAAGCCCAGGACTGGCAAAAAAAAAAAAAAAAAAAAAAAAACAAAAAAACAAAAAAAAAAAACTGTTGCCTGAAAACATGCTTACCATATTTTTTTTTTACCAGTAAGTTCCTAGAAAACCTTTTCTATTGAAGATGGAACATCAAGTCACAATAAATAGCTTTAAATAGCAATTAGGATAAGTGGATCTTGGCAACTGATTCTTTAAGCAGTTTGGACAGCATGAGAGGAGGAATTTGTCTTCAGTGATTTTGATGTGTGACAAATCTAGGAATTGACAGGAGCGTGTAAATAATGTGTACTATCAGGCCTCATCTGAATGTCTCTACAACATATACGAGTTGAAGGATTAAGTGTGAAAAGAGCTTTTGGAGCAAAGACAGAGTTGGGGGCTGTCGATGTTGATTAAGACACTGACGGAGTGCACAAAAAACCATTTGTTGGCATGACATATCAGATGGATGGAGAATCTGTCTTTGTGTATTGAGTTCAGCTTTCTTTCAAACTGACTTTACAGATCAGCTGTGGTGCGTTTCCAGAGGCAAATAGCACATTGATTTTTAATATAGACATTATGCAAAGTGTGTCGCAATGCAAAGTTGTGAAAGAGGCTTTTCAATAGCATTAGTTAGCACAATGAACAATTATGTATTGATATGCACAGTGTTCCTTTCCATCTTCCACTTCCAAGAGCCACTTTTTAAAACAGCAGCTCCCATTAAAAGGCTAATTCTCTTTCCACCCATGACTAAACTGTGTGGTGAGGTTTACTTTTGTTTGGCACTGAAAAATAAATGATGAAAAATTGGAGTTCACAATATGGTCTGATTATTCCTGTGGTATATAATATTCTCTGAATGTGACAAAACCATGTTTATCCCACTAGGGAGAGTAAGGGAGGGAGAGAGAGATTCTCTGTGATTTATTGGTATATGTAGCTGTTAAACAGCCATGTTATTATTCTGCCTTGACATATTGTATTTCACTACTAAGAATTCAGATTTTCATATGCAAAATCTTACCTAAATGTGTATTGACTACAAGAAATAAAAGTTATTTGGGGAAGTAGTTAAGACTACTGGGTGCTTAAATTATTATATTTCCCTTGTTGCTATTGTAAATCATGGGGATTTTTGGCCTATTGTTTCTGTGTAATACATTTAAAGTGGTCTATTTCCCACTTTCCACCATTTAAAAAGTGGTAGCAAGGAGAGTAGATCATGATTCTAGGAAACCAATTTCCCTAGTTAAGAAAGGATGCTTGTTTTCTCAACAGGTATCCAGTCTCCTGTGTGTGCCCAAGCCTGACTCAGGTTCAGAAGAGGAGCTCTATCCAGTATGAGTGCACATTCTTGTGTAGGGAAAAAAGCATCCCAAGGTACTATTGAGATATGCCTTATGGCTAACCTTTGCGAGGAGATATATTTTCTGAAGGGGGCACAAGGGTCAACAGATGAGGACACTACTTTCTTGATTACTCCAGGTTAAAAATGAATAAAATGTATGACTAGTCAGTTATGAGTAAACTCCGGAATTGGAAGATGACAAAGCTTACAATATGAAGCTCAACTCTTTGATGGACATTGTAGAAGACATACAGAAGGATTCCAATGAATTTCAAATTTTTGAATATTTAATTATATGCATATATAAGCATATATGTGAGGAAATTAAGATTGTCTTTGGCTTAGTTTAGTTTCATTTTCTTTGGCAGAGCTGAGGACCAAATTCAAGGGCTTGCACTTGCCTGGAAAATCCTCTTCCACTGAGCTAAATCCTAAACTCTTTGTCATCTTTGTTATTGTTGTATTTGTTATGGTTATTTTCAGATATTGTATCTATAGTATAAAATTCAAAATATAATTAGTGTTGGTGTCTTTTAAAACTATAGAGTTTGGGCAATGACAAAATAGAATATTCCTGTAAGATGAATGAGATCAGGTAAAAGATCTACTTATAACTTCAAATTAAAGTGTCCCTGAAGTAGCCCTGTCTAATGAAAACATTCAGAACAATAAACAAATAAAATTTCTAGACCCATAAAGTAGTTCCTCAATATCATCTCTCTCTAAAAATTAATAAGATTATAAATATGCAATAGTTATTCAAGAAAACAGACAATAGATAATAAATGTAAGTATATCTAAACTATTAATTAATAATAACTAAATAACTTACTGTTGGCTTCTACAAAAAGCCAAGAAAATAATTTATTTTATACAATCTACACCTCAGAATAACTAAACAGTCGATGAGGGGAAGTTTTCCTTTGTTGACCAATATCACCAATAATTTACTAAAGAAAAATGAAATGAGTTTTCATAATCTGACCAAACAATTGATATAGGCCAGAGGTCATCAAATTTTCTCTGTAACGCATTGTAAGTAAAAATCTTAAGCTTTGAAGTCCATATGATTTTGTTACTATTCTCCTATGGTAGCATTAAAGAGATCAAACATAACACAGATGAATATGTGTAAATTCTAATAAAACTTGTAAAAACGGGCTATGACTCATAGGTTATATTATGCTGATCTATTATTTAGGCTATGATCATAAATAGATATTGATATATAGAAATAAATATCAAGGTTGATTCTACCTTCTGATAGAAGTATGCAGCAATGCATAAAAGACTTGATGAAATATTCTCATACAACACAAAATAAACCTCAGTTTATTCAAGGATCCAGACCTAATGTCATGGCACATAAGAATATTAAAGTAAGAAGGCAAGTAACTTTGCAAAGGTGATTCAAAAATTGAGCATACATATTTGTATATATGTCTCTGTGTTTGTGTATTTATCTATTTATACAAATATGTACATTCACATGACACATGTAAGGAAATTTGAACACTGGTTACATTATGACTATAGCATATTTTTGTAATTGTTATTGAAGCATGGTATTGTGGTTAGATTTTCAAGAAATGGTCTTTCATCTCAATAGTTGCATATAAAATATATCAAATAGTTATGTATAGAATAGTTATGTACAAAATTCTACCTGGATTTGCTTCAAAGTAATCTAGACAAGAGAAGAAAAGTATATAAAGTATAAAACAAAATTGAACAGCAGGTAATAAGTCTTAAAGCTGATTGCACTTGGACTCATGATACCCTTTTATTTTTATATACGTGTAAAGTTTTAATGACAAAATATTTTTAAAGATAAAAAAGAATATACTTGTGGATTAAAATGTACAGTTCCTCATACAGAAGGCTTTTTGATGATTTGCATATATAGTTTTCTTTGACTTCCTATCATAACATTCCTTTTCAAAAATCAAATTGTTTTTTCATTAGTACCTTGATTTTCCAAAGCAATATGTAGCTTACTGTAATCAAAGGTGAAAACCATCCTATTAGTTTAGGATTTTCCCCCACAATTCTTCCCTTACATTTTTATCAGCATTGCTAAACTGATTCTCAGAAGTGAACATATTTAACCCACTTCCCAATTTAGTGTATTTCTAGATCAGGATCTAAAACCAGATTCCTTACTAAGATAAACTGGCAAATTAAACATGTATTTTGTAGTTATTATTTAGTATACTATGTGCCATAACAGCACTGTATATTTTTATACATTTTATCACTTCAGGAATAGAATATATTCATTTGAACTGGGCATGTTGATTTATAAATACTTCTATTCAAATGACAATGGAAAGTAGTTGAGATTTTTTAGTTTGATAAACAATGTTGCACCAAACTTTTCCAGAAATAAAAAGCAACTATATTTGAGGTTTCATAAGAACATTTAAGACCTTTCAAAGTTCTTTCTATTCTAATATATACCTTATTAACTACGGATATACAAGCAGAAGCATTTGACTTATATGAAATTTTGCATAATTATTTAATCTTTTATTATTTTTCATGATTCTTCTATTACCTTTACTTTGTAAGTATAGACATGGAAGCATCCATTACTTTAAGGTAAGGTAGATTTTTTAAATTGTATTTTATTGTTGGGGGTTACAGTTACATTCATCAGGTATTGGGTACATTACTTCTCAAACGTTGATACCCCTTCTCATGTTTTTGTCCCCCTTTCCCTCTCTCCACCCCCTCCCAATCATCTTGTTATTTTACTCTTAACTTTACTTAAAGTCTTCATAACAAATCACTCCATCTCTTTAAAATGCAATATTTTCTCAAGACTTTAAACTTCTCTGACAATTCTCCATAAGATATACAGTATTAGTTTATGAAAATAATAATCGTTATTATCTCAGAATCTATTCTTTATTAAGTCTTAACCATGTAGATCGTACATTATATGAACTCACTATGTTTTTTTTCTTTTTTAAATTTTTTATTGTCAGGGTAATCTATAGAGGGGTTACAGTTACATTCACCAGGTAGTAGGTGATACCCCTTCTCATGTTTTTGTCCGCATTTCCCTCCTCCCACCCACTCCCAATCATCTTGTTTTTCCCTTTCCCTTTCCTATTTCAAATAAACATATATATATAATATATCAGGTAACAAAGTCAGATACAGTAACAATATGAGATTAACCAAAGGACAACTAAAGAGAAGATAAAAAAACATAGTACATTAAGAACAACAATCACATAAGATAAAGTTCTTGTTTCCGTATCCTAGAGATCCTTTAATTTAGTTTCATCATATATAAGCTTATGTACCTAGGTTTTGAGCTATTGTAATCTTCTTCTAGGCCAGTTCTATATGTGTACTAATTATTACAAATGCAATGAAACATTTATCTCCAGATAAGCACCAAAAAAACTCCAAGTGGAGTCATAGCTCAAGTGTTTGAACTCACTGTATTCTAATGTTCAAAACAGCCTTTTACTGATGATCTTATTCCTCTTGTGGAAAAGAAAACTGAGAATAGAAATAGCATTGTCAACCTTGGGCTCTCCTAGCAGAGATGTGCAATAGAGCAAAACCTAGATACATAAGGCCATACAGTATGACGCTAAATAAAAGGACCTCCAGGATATTGAAACAAAAGCCATATAATGAATGATTGTTGTCCTTAAGGTACTATGTTATCTTTTATCTCTTTTGCTGTCCCTTGATTATCTCATATTGTTACAGTGTCTCACTTTGTTACCTGATATATCGGATATATTTGTATTTGGTTATTTGAAATTGGATAGGGAAGGGGAAAACAAGATGAGGGGTGGGGGGAGGGAAATGGGGACCAAGACATGAGAAAGGGTATCAATGTATGTGAATTAATGCACCTTCTATCTGGCAAATTTTATGTAACCCTTCTATTAATTACAATAAAAAATATATGAAAAAAATGAAATAGCATTGTCGACGGAGATCAGTGGAAGATGGCGGCGGTTCAGTGTAAGACGTACTGAGCTCCCGCCAAGATTCAAGTTCTGGCAGCGTATTGACAGTTCTTTACCAAAAATTGATCCTAAGTAAGCTTTAGCGCCACAGAGATCTCAGTCAGAGAGGAAAAAGGCAGACTACCAGTGCAAGAAGACAGCGTGGAGCCCCGCCAGCCGCCTAGCAGACAGCACTTATGGCAGAGCAGACCCGCTGGCTGCAGACAGAGCCACACAGAGACTTTGTGAGCCCAGAGTTGACACCTGGCCGTGCACGGACCTGTCAGCTTCACGGAACTGGAGAATCCAGAAATTTGTGAGTACCTCCGAGGAGAAGTTTCCACTTCTGCTTCCGGTAGGACATTGGGAGGGAGCCCTCTCCCCCACAAGCTGAGAGCAGTGCCATCTTGACTGCTGGCAAAGACCCCATCAAAGCAATTGGAACCTGAGAGGTGATGCTGGAAATGCCATCTTTCTATCTGGCAAAGAATTTCCCAGAGATCCCTTAGCCAGAAATCTGACCCCAGTGCTGCTGAAGTCCGTCCCCTGCACCAGGGCCACAGACCTGGTAAACAAAGCTGCCCGCGGATCTTTCAGCTTTGTTTTACCAATCAAGCAATCTGATCCGAAAAAACCGCAAAGCCAAATCACAAGAGAAAAAGACTTTGTGAAATGTTTGGATCCCGAATTTAGTGGAGACACAAGTTTCCTATCCTGCCCCTCCCCCCAAAAATCTGAAGAATACACTTTTTTGTTGTTCTTCTACCCTTTTCATTTGCATTTTTAGGTATTCTTATTTTCTCTTTGCCATTTTACCTACACCTTTTTTTCTAATGTTATGATTCATTCCTTTTTTAAAATTTTTTTCTCCTCTCTTTTCCCGCATTCCTTCTGTCACTGTGATCGTTCCTAGAAACACAGTGACAGCTCTGGGGACAGTCTGAATAAAAATGATATCTATATTGATACAGCCACCTGCTTTGTAAACTCCTGGTTGTCAACCCTAGTGTTTCTTGGGTAAGAACTCACAATAGTGAGGAATCTCCCCGCACCTTTTCTTTCTTTTTGTGTGTGTGTGTGTGTGTGTGTGTGCGTGTTCTGTTTTCTTTTATTTTGTTGTTTTGTTTCTTTTTTCTTTTTAAAATTTGTATCATTGAAATCTCCTATGTCTATGTCCCTCTTTTCTCTATATATTTTTCTTATTACTCTTCTTATTTTCATAAGTTTTATGTAAGTTCATCTAAACTTTCTACTCAAATATTCTACCTGTCTATCACCTTAGGTCAGTTATCCTTACATGATACCTTTTATTCATTACTATAATAATCTTACACTCCTGCACTATTCTTTTCCTACCTCCCTTGTCTTTCATATTATTTTTCTCTCTTGTCCTCTGTTCATCCTTCAACTCTTATAATGCATGGATCAACATTTGATGGTTGTTGAGCAATGCTGTGTATCTAGGTGTTCAACTATACTCTAGGTCCAGAGGGACTGAAATACAATAGAGAATGGATTGAGGGGCTTATTGTTTTGGTCATTAATCGGTAATCTGTGATTGTATTAGATTTGTATGTAAGTGCACAAAAAGAAAGAGAGAGTGATATTACCAATCTAAAAGTGTGAAAATCTTTTGTCAGCCAACTAAAAAGGTCTAGGTTGGCTATATCTGAAAAAGTATAATCTTGTTTAGTACTAATCATGCTCCCATTTTCAAATGGTAGAACAAGAAACTCAAGAAAAAATGTCAAATCAAGGAATAGCATCTCCCACCCAACATAAACTGGCAATGGAGCACTCAGTGGCAAATCTAGAGGAGAGTCTTCCAAGTGCTATACAAATGCAATTGATAAACATCATTAATGAAAAATGTGAAAACATAAAGAAAGAGATAAGGGAGGAAACCATAGCTAAACAAGGGGAAACCATAAACAAGGTGATATGTGAAAAAGGGGAAGCCATAAAGGATGCCATAATAAAGGTTTTTCAAAGAAAAATGGATGAATTCATAGAATCCACAAACAAGAAGGTGACCGAATTCCAACAAATGTCCAAAGAGAATAAAGCTGCTGAGCTAACCACTCAAATCAAGGAGTTAAAAAAAATCCATATATTATCTAAAACAAGAGATGCAAGGCATCAAAAATGAGCAATTAGAAGCAAGGAAGATGAAGAATAAAGTAGAAAGCTTTGATAGGTTAGACAATGCAGAAGAGAGAATTTCCGGGGTTGAAGATAATTTAGTTGTTATAGAGAAAGAACAGAAAATGAGTCAATTCAAATCTAGGAATATGAGAAAACGCTACAGGAGGTCCAAGATACAATTAGGAAGCCTAATTTAAGGATAATTGGTATTAAGGAGGGTCTGGAGAAACAGGTCAGTGGCATTGGAAATATACTTCAGGGAATCATCTCAGAGAACTTCCCAAATATCCAGAAGGGCAGGCCCATCCAGATACAAGAAGATTTTTTAAAAATATTTTTATTGTAATTAATAAAAGGGTTACATGATATTTGCCAGATAGAAGGTACATTAATTCACATACATTGATACCCTTTCACATATCTTGATCCCCATTACCCTCCCCTCCCAACCGCCCCATCTTGGTTTTCCCCCCTTCCCTATCCAATTTCAAATAACCAAATACAAATATATCCAATATATCAGATAACAGAGTGAGATACTGTAACAATATGAGATAACCAAGGGACAGCAAAAGAGATGAGAGATAACATAGTACCTTAAGGACAACAATCATTCATTATATGGCTTTTGATTCAATATCCTGGAGGTCCTTTCAATTAGCTTCATACTATATGGCCTTATGTATCAAGGTTTTGCTCTATTGCAAATCTCTGCTAGTAGAGCCCAAGGTTTCTACTGATTATGACAAATGAGGGAAACCATTGAGCCTAAGTTCCTTTGAGTCTGGCTTACTTAGCTAGTAAGTTAATTAGGAAGCCTACGGAGTGTGAGAAGACCTTCACCAACCATACAACAGACAAAGGCCTCATATCTAATATATATCAACAGCTCAAAAAATTGAACCACTCCAAAACTAATCTCCAAAGTAACAGCCATCCCATTAAAAAATGGGCCAAAGACTTAAAGAGAATCTTCTCTGAAGAAGAAACAAAAATGGCCTATAGACACATGAAGAAATCCTCAACATCTCTGGTCATAAAAGAAATGCAAATCAAAACAACATTAAGATTCCACCTCACTCCAGTTAGAATGGCCAGGATCAGGAAAACTAATAACAACAGATGCTGGAGGGGATGTGGCCAGGAGGGATCACTACTACACTGTTGGTGGGAGTGCAAACTCGTTCAACCACTATGGAAAGCAGTATGGCAGTGCCTCAAAAAGCTAAACATAGAGCTCCCCTATGACCCAGCAATTCCACTACTTGGCATTTACCCAATTGTCCAGAAACTAGGGCATGCTAAATCCACTAGCAAAACAATGTTCATTGCAACATTATTCACCATAGCAAAAATATGGAACCAACCTAGATGTCCCTCAGTTGATGAGTGGTTCAACATGATGGGGTATTTGTACACAATGGAATTCTATATTGCCATCAGAAAAAACAACATCGACCCATTTGTTAGGCAATGGAAAGACTTAGAAAAAAATCATATTAAGTGAAGTAAACAAGAAGCTTTTATAACCCCAAACAGACCTGACTAGAAAAGGATCTCCCACCGCCACATTATAATCCAAACTGGATCAATAGAGACCAAAGAAAGGATCCTAAAAGCATCCAGCGGGAAGAGAACAATCACCTATAAAGGCAAAACAATCAGAATACCCCAGATTTCTCAGCAGAGACCATGCAAGCAAGAAGAGATTGGAAGGATATATGTCATGCCCTGAAGTCAAATAACTACCAATCAAGAATACTGTACCCAGCTAAGCTCTTATTCATAACTGAGGGAACAATAAAAACATTCCATTTCAAGGAAAAGCTTCAACATTATGTAGCAACCAAATCAACATTACAGAAAATTCTCAAAGATGTTCTACACATTGAAAACCAACACAAATGTAATACCAAGAAAGAAATGGCACCTAAAATTCATACCATCTAAGTCCTACAAGAACTGTCAAGACACAGGCCCTAATGAAAGCTTTTAAAAATGGCAGGAACTCGTTAATAAATTCTTAAAAAAAATTTACAGGCTGAGAGTTTGGATATAGAAACAAAAGCCATATAATGAATGATTGTTGCCCTTAATGCACTGTATTATCTCTCATCTCTTTTGCTGTCCCTTGGTTATCTCATATTGTTACAGTATCTCACTTTGTTACCTGATATATCGGATATATTTGTATTTGGTTATTTGAAATTGGATAGGGAAGGGGGGAAAGCAAGATGAGGGGTAGAGGTCGGGGGGCGGGAAATGGGGACCAAGACATGAGAAAGGGTATCAATGTATGTGAATTAATGCACCTTCTATCTGGCGAATATTATGTAACACTTCTATTAATTACAATAAAAAATTTATTTAAAAGTAGCATTGTTATTCTCACACTCTTTTGTTATAAAAATGAAATAGTTATTTTTGAAGCTCAGATTACAGTCTGAAAAGTCCACCTCCCTTATAGAACAAAATACTGCATAAAATATCTTAGGTTGTATTTTTTTTTTATCAATCCTGGGCTTGAGTTTAGGACCTGAGCACTTTCCTTTGGCTTCCTCAAGGCTAGAACTCTACCACTTGAGCTTCAGCACCACTTCTGGCTTTTTTCTACGTGTGTGATCTTTGTGCATGCTACACTCTACCACTAGGCCAAACTCCCAGCCCCTTAGTTTGTGTTTTTACAAGTCTATAATTGTTATGGATATCCTTCCAACCTAACTTTAGATATACTTTTCTTTATTTCAGGCAACAACCATTCTTACATATATTGCTGGGAAGCAGCAGCAGAAGATGAACAAACAGAAATGACACCAACTCTCTGGAATGTGCATTCCACTGAAAATGTTAACATGATATTCTCAGTAAAAAAAAAAAAAAGAGGATCAGTTTGAGGTGACCTAGCATATGACTTTAAAGTACATGAAGGCTAAATTAATCTGATTCCAGAAAATGTAAAATATGAGAAAAAGAAAGTCAAGAATAGTCTATCAGCTAAATGTTAGGAGAAACAATTACAAATAAAATTTGTTGGGAAGAGGGAAAGAACTTCACATTTTTATGATGTGTCACTCCAGATTGTTTTTTCTAAAATATCATATCTTTAACATATTTTGGCATATAGATTCACCCACATAATATGTCTTCAGAAATATACTTTTTTAAGGTTAAAGAGATTGGCTACTCTACTTATAGTGACCCTTCTGTGAAAGAAAAAAAAATCTTAGGGTTTGAAATTCTGCCCAAGAATTAAATTTTTCAGTTATATTCTCCTTAACAACAGCACTAATATTTGTAATGACTCTGTCACTTCTCTAGGGCACAATTTTCTGAAATAACAATTTAGATAAGTTACAACTCTCTAGGACAGACCTGTACATTTAACAGGCATTTGCCTTATTATTGTCCTGTTCAGGGCTCAGCTACAAATTGTATTTACTTTCACTCTTCAATCCATGCTGATACCAAACCTTTCCACTTTCATCTTGGGTTTCACATCAGCTCCTGTGCACCATGAGCTGTTCTCTTTCTGAAACTCTCTTCACTTCTGACTGAGCTACATCACTCCTCCAGCTTGGAGGATTTACTCAGGTTCTTCCTCCAGGTGGCTTCTGTAGATGTCTTTCATTTATCTATGGCCCCTAGTGAGTTTTCCACGCTTCCATCTCCTTCTAGAATGGCAAGGGTCGCGTCTACTTCTAAACATTTGGGTGCTTTTCTATTCTCTAAGGGGAATGGAAGTTCATAAGTTAGTTGAAGTAAAACAACTTCTTGGGAAGAAGCACATGGAAGAGTTTGTAATTATTCATGGAAGGAGATGAAAAATGATGGCTGGAATTAGAAAACTCTGACTAGACAGGCAATTGAAACCAACCAGGAATAATCTTTCTGCCATTACTGTTGGTCCTGGTGAAGTAGGACTGACATCTAATCACTCTCCATAGCCAATTATTAACTCATACATTTGCATTACCAATCTTAGGTGTCCAATGTGTCTATATGAGGAATTCAATTACACATCTACATGCAATACACTTTCTTTTTTTGTAATAAACTTTCTATCCCAACTGCCAGTTCCCAAGACAGTGACATTAGATATTTACTTGACTTTAGTGAGCTAGAAAATTGGTATAAACTTAACAATGGCATTCCAATTTAGAACTCTGCTGGGAATTGTCAGTTGATAATGAGGTGAAGGAATAGCCAGATCATCCAGACGTTGACCAAAATCTATGGAATATCTGTTCCCTTTACTTTGTCCAGGAAATCTATTTCTTTTTTTCTTTTTGCCAGGCCTGTGGCTTTAACTCAGGTTTTGCGCACTGTCCTTGGGCTTTTCTGAGACTAACACCCTACCACTTGAGACAGCACCATTTATGGCTTTTTCATGTGCATGCTAGACAAGTACTCTACCACTAGGCCAAGCTCCTAGCCCTAAAATCCTCTATTTTTATTTGCAGAACGGAGAGCCATCCTTTGGTTTGAGGGAATGAAGCCTGCACTCATCCAGGTGAAAAAATCTCACACTTCTTGCTTAGGAAGCAGAGGAGGATAGTACTTTCAGTTCAACCAGAGGAGAAAACTTTGTGACCTCATCCTGAATCCAGATCTGAACAAAACAGCACACAGCAGTCATTCTAAGCTACTTGGGAGGCTGATCTGAAGATTACTGTTCAGGGCCAGCCTGGCCAAAAAGAAAAGTCCCATCGCCACAGTGCTGTGCACCTCTTATTACAACAGTAACAGGAAGGCAAGTAAAGCAGACCACAGATCAAACACACCAGGGAAGAAAATCAAAACAACGCAAAAGACTTGGTCCTAAAAAAAGAAAATGAAAAACAGAGTATAAAGCATGGATCAGCAGTATCCTACCAACCTAGCAAGCACAAGTCCCTGAATTCAAACGTCAGAAAATCACACACACACACACACACACACACACACACACACACACACACACACACACACACTGGTTTCTAGGAAAAAAATACCTCAGGAAATGTGTTATGTTAGAGGGTGAAAATAGCAAATTCAAGCTTGTATTTGTGTATACCTGGGTACTTTTAACATTAGAAACATGCTATGGATAGCCATGTCTTCAGAGCTTAAAAACACCTTTAAATCCAGCCTTAAAAACAGCTACAACATGTGTGGTCTTATTATAGAGTCTACCATGCTGGGTCAGCTGGCTTATTCAAATTCAATGAAGGTAGATATTGAAAAAAAAGCTACGCCTTTTTGTGTTTTGAGTAGCTAAAATGGGTTCTTAGGTAGCTACCAGTTACAAAATATATAGCAGATTACAAATATTGTATCTTTTTTATCACTCTCAATATATTTTAGGGATTGGAGGCATGGCTCAGGTGGTAGAGCACCAGCTAATGAGCAAAAGTTACAGATACCAAATTTGCATTCCAATCTTGCACAACAAAAAATAATTTATAGATCTATGGAAATTTGTTTATCACAAGTGTTATGCAATTAAAAAGTCACTGTTTTTTTTTTTAAATTAGTGGTCTCCCATGCCCATGGTAAAGCCAAAAACCCAAACATAGCTTCTCTATTTGTCAGCCAACAAAACATATAGAGGGAAGAGGGCACTCCAATAAACTTTAGACTACCCAATGATACATTTCTGTACGTTGAGACAGTTGCTGAAAGCAACAGACAGATATTTCCCATTTAATTTTAAGTGAAAATACAAGCTGAGAAGAGAATTCCCATAGCAGCGATCATGGTCACAGTGCTCTGGCATCAAGCTTCTAAAGATTAAATCAAAGGCAAATTAAATATACTGCTGAGTCACAAATAATTCGGCAAAAAACCCATTCCAGTCCTTTTTTATTCTCCAAAGTATTCTTGAATAGAATACTTCAAAATAACTTCAGAAGGTTACTGTACAGGGTCCAATTTTGGAAGTAAAAGATGGAAAGGTCATCCAGTACTTATTAAATGACCTCAACATTTCTTCTTTACAATGTAGCCTATGGAGTTTTCTCCAATTAATTCTTTATTATTAAGTGTTTTGACCACATTGCTACTGGAATAAATTTTAATGACAATAAAAATAATTTGGTGTTTTGGAATCTGTGTCAGCTTCCTTCCCTCCTTCATTACATCACTAATGTCTATAACCATTCTATACTTCTATCACCTTTCCAGACTCCTTGTGTTTCCCAATATAAGATAGGTGTGCTCTACTAGAATTAACTCCAAATGGATCAAAGACCTCGAGGTAAAATCCGACACACTGAAAACTTTACAAGAAGGAATAGGAGAAACACTAGGCCTCCTAGTGTTTTGACTTGGCACAGGTTGAAACTTTCTGAATAAGGACCAAGAATCACAACAAATCAGAGAAAGGCTGGATAAGTGGGACTGCATTAAACTGCAGAGCTTTTGTATGGCAAAGGACATAGCTAGTAAATTAATTAGGAAGCCTACAGAATGGAAGAAGATCTTCACCAACCAAACAACGGTCAAAGGCCTCATATCTAAAATATATCAACAGCTCAAAAAATTGAATCACTCCAAAGTAACAACCATCCCATTAAAAATGGGCCAAAGACTTAAAGAGAGTCGTCTCTGAAGAAGAAACAAAAATGGCCTATAGACACATGAATTGCTTAACATGTCTGGTCATAAAAGAAATGCAAATCAAAACAACTCTAAGATTCCACCTCAGGATCAAGAAAACTAATAACAGATGCTGGAGAGGATGTGGCCAGGGGGAATCACTGGGAGTGCAAACTCATTCAACCACTATGGAAAGCAGTATGGCAGTTCCTCAAAACACTAAACATAGAGCTCCCCTATGACCCAGCAATTCCACTACTTGGCATTTACCCAATTGTCCAGAAACAAGGACATACTAAATCCACTAGAACAACGATGTCATTGCAGCACTATTTACCATAGCAAAGATATGGAACCAACCCAGATGTCCCTCAGTTGATGAATGGATCAACAAGATGTGGTATTTGTACACAATGGAATTCTATGCTTCTGTCAGAAAGAATGGCATCGCCCCATTTATTAGGAAATGGAAAGGCTTAGAAAAGATCATATTAAGTGAAGTAAGCCAGACTCAAATGAACATAGGCTCAATGGTTTCCCTCATTTGTCATAATCAGTAGAAACCTAGGGCCCTCCTAGCAGAAATTTGCAATAGAGCAAAACCTAGATACATAAGGCCGTATAGTATGATGCTAAATGAAAGGACCTCTAGGATATAGAAACAAAAGCCAAATAATGAGTGATTGTTGTCCTTAATGTGCTATGTTATCTCTCATCTCTTTTGCTTTCCCTTTGTTATCTCATATTGTTACAGTATCTCACTTTGTTATCTGATATATTGGATATATTTGTATTTGTTTATTTGAAATTGGATAGGGAAAGGGGGGAAACAAGATGAGGGGTGGGGGGGGAGGGGAGGGAAATGGCGACCAAGACATGAAAAAGGGTATCAATGTATATGAATTAATGCACCTTCTATCTGGTGAGTATAATGTAACCCTTCTATTAATTACAATAAAAATATATGAAAAAAAAGATAGGTGTGCTCTAATCTAGAACCTTTGTTAAAGTGTTTTTTTTTTTTTTTTTTGCCAGTCGTGGGCTTGAGCTCAGGGCCTGGACACTGTCCTTGGACTTTTCTCAAGGCTAGAGGTCTACCACTTGAGCCTCAGCACCACTTCCGGCTTTTTTCTATGTATGTGGTACCGAGGAATCGAACCCGGGTCTTCATGCATGCTAGGCAAGCACTTTAACCACTAGGCCAAACTCCCGGCCCCTGTTAAAGTGTTTTACCTGGCCTGCAGGGCTCTTCCCTCACTTGTCAACTTCAGATTTTGTCTCAAATACCTTCTATTCTGTGAGGAAGACCTTATTTATCTAGTGATATACTTGCCTAGCAACCCCTGACTTCCTTACTCAGATAGATATTTTTTCATATCCTTAAGCATTTCTAATATACTATGTGAATTATTACCTTTAAAGTAGGTTTTTTCCATATGTATATCCAATGATGAAAGTTAATTTTCATACTCATAGCTACTTAGCACCTGGACCTGTCAGCACCTGATATACATTTGACATCATTTAGTTAGATTCACAGGAAACACATATTAAATAAATAAATATATATTAGAAATAAATATGTTAGCAGATTGTTGAAATGCTAAATTCAAAAAACTAGAATTTTATATCCAGTATGGTAGTAGTTATCTAGAAATAAACAGAAAATAATCAATACCTATTAATAAGAATTTTTAATGAAGAGGAAAAGTGGAAGATTACATATATAATAATAAATCCCACAGATATTAAAAACTATTTTGTGGAACTATGAGTAATCCTTTCCTACTTTTAATTACCTATGTTATCTCTACATTATTATTTAAGGAAATATATTTTAGCATTTAAAAATAAATAAGGAAACATTAACCAAGCACATAACAAGGCTTTAAACATCTCTTTGAATAAGCCTAGAGATTTCTTGATCAACTAGAAAGAGAACAGAATTCAGATTTCTTTTTTTAATCTTGTCACCTCTCTCCCTCCCTCTTTTCCTTCCTTCCTGCCTGTCTGCCTTTCTTGTTTTTCTCTCTCTTCCCGTTCTCCTTTCTTTCCTTTCTTCCTTCTTTCTCTCCTCCCTCTGTTCCCCTTTCTTCTTTCTTTCTTTCCTCCTTTCTTTTTTCCTTCCTTCCTTCCTTACATAAATGATTACATATGCTTTCAGATATATTATGTTTTTAATTAAAACCTCCAAGATACTCATTATTTTATCTCTTGTTCAAGTGAAAGTGATAAGCTTATTATTCTTTAGGAACCCATTAATGCAACATTATTTTTCTATTAAATTCTTTAATTTTAGCTTCATTTTGCCTTTTGAGAATGTTAGATTCTAAAATAAACTAGTTAATGAAAGTTGTTGATATAACTTACCTATTTCTGTAGTAATCATTGTTTCTTTTTTTTATTCCCTGACTTTCTTTGTATGCTTCTTGGGATTCAGAATAAGTCTAGTCCAAAGTAATTCTTTCTTTAATTTCTTTCTTTGCTTATTTTATTTTATTGTTGGTCATGGGCCCTTGAACTCTGAGCCTAGGCATTGTCCCTGAGCTCTTCATCTCAATGCCATCGCCCTACCCTTGAGCCATAATACCACTTCTGGTTTTCTAGTTGTTAATTGAGGGTAAGAGTCTCACAGATTTAGTGCCTGGGCTGACTTTGAACCATGATCCTCAGATCTCATCCTCTTGCTTAATTAGGGTTACAGGCGTGCGCCTGGCTCTTTAAGTTATTTTTAATCTATTTTTAATCTTATTATCAGGGTTATTTATAGCGGTGTTACTGTTCCTTTCACAAGGTAGTACGTACATTACTTCTCAAGCCTGCATAATTCTTTGTGAGAAATACAATTTTTGTGTATCTGGAAATGTACTTATTTTATCCCACCCGGGAATAATAACCTAACTTGTACTGATTTTTAGAAATAACAGCTATTTTCCCCCAACAGTTTGTGGACAGCAATCAGGAAAGCCTTTTTGCTGGTTAGAAGGCTATTCTTATTTTGTTTCTTTTTTAAGATAATTTATTTGTTGCCTCTTTTATACACTGTAAGATTTTCCTTTTGTTCTAAATGTTACAGTTTTGTTATAGTAGATGTATACATGCATTTATTGCTATCTTACTAAGGATCTCTGCATGAAATTTTTTCTCAGTACTCTAGGAGACTTACCACATCTTCAGTATGTACTAACTAATCAGTGCTAACTAATCATTTGCTTTGTTCTTTTTTGATGGTATGTTAGATGTATCCTTAGAGTTTTCAATCTGTTTCTATGACTTATTTTGCTTTGCTTTTGAATTGCTGTTTAATAATTTCTTAATTATTCATCTCTTTCTGTTACAATTGGAATGAAATCTTTCTTGCTGTCTTTTGAATTCTCTCCTATACTCTGTCAAGATATCTTTCTTCCACTGAAAATTTTAGTCTTCTTTCTTTATTTCATATTTCTAAATCCTCTTTTGTGTTCACCGTCACTGATTAAATATTTTAATACATCAATTCATTAGCTAATTAATAATTACTTCTGTTTCAGAATAATTCTCAGTCTCATCTCTTGTTCTCTCCACTCAGCCATCTCTCCAAAGTTTGGAGTTGACTGCACCCTGCACTCCTGCTGGGCCTTTGGGACCAGAGTAAGGTCATTGTTGGAAGTATCTCAGCTCTAATTCGGTGAAGGAATTATTAGTATCAGGCATTTTGTGGCAGCAAAGACAGGCTAATCTATAATCCCCAGCTTTGTGCTGTTTCGAGATGATGCAACCTTTAAGAGTGGGTCCTGGTCAAAGGTCTTCAGCTATTAAGGTGTGCTTCTGACAAAGATAATAGGACTCCAGCAATTTCTTGGTCCTATTCACTTCCTGGTTAAAAGGTGAGTGAGCATTTTCATTTCTCCACAGAGGCCCCCACCGTGATGTGCTGTCACAAAATGCCTGATAAAACAACTTAAAAGGAGAAAAGATTTCGTTTTGCCTTGAGGTTTTAGTACATAGTTGGCTTGCTGAGTTGGGACAAAACAGCAGAAAAGCCAAATATGATCACCACCGCAGCTTGGTGAAAGAAAGCTTTGTCTCTGGGTATGCAGAAGCAAAACCAGCAAGAGAGGGTCAGGTCAAAGTGGGCATGCCCACAGGTACCTGCTTCCTTTAACTACACCCCACCTTGTAATTCTACTAACTTCCAGTAATGTCAATAAATTATGAATCATTTATGGATTAACCACTGAACTGGTAAGAGTCATTCCAGTCATTGCCCAGAGCCATATCTGTGAATCTTTCTTTGGAGCACAAACCTCTAACATAGGAGACTGATTTTTTGTTGTTTTTGTTTTTGTTTCTTTTCGTGGGTGCCAGTACTGAAATTTGAACTCAGGGTCCCATGATCTCACCCAGGTTTCTTGTTCGTTGCTGGTCTTCTAAAACTTCAGCCACGCTGAAGCCAGAATTTTTGATCATTACTTGGAGATGGAGTATCATGAACTTTTCTGCCTGGTTTGCATTGAACTATAATTCTGTAGGCTTTTGCCTTTTAAGTAGATAGAATTACAAGCAAGAGCTATGAGTCACTGGTACCCATTCCAATATATGTGGTTTTGAGGGATGTTTCATATCCCAACTGTAACAGATACCAAAGTCTTTTACATTTGAGCCTTTGGGGATATTTGCTGTGTAAACTATCTTTGTTATTGCAAGGATATTTCATATCCATGAAAGGACACCAGGAGTATAAGTGGAAAATGTGTCATTTTGCAACAAATAATATATTGATTATGGAAAATGTGAATTATCAATAAAGTCTTCATTTGGTTTTCCGTATTTTAGAAGTCTGTGCATCATACAACCTCTTCTATTTCCCAGTGACTGAAGTCTTGAGTCAATATAGATCATAAGATTTTAATTCTGACTTCACAATCAAATCTCACTGGGATCTTTTAAAAATCCTTTGGTGCCAAGGCTATTTCCTATGATTCTGGTTCCTTTGCTGTGGAAGTGGTTGTATGATTTAAAAAAAAAATAAATCAGGCTAAACATATTTAGCTCCTTAATTATCTATTATTTCTTTTTTCTTCCCTTCTCCCTCCCTCCTTCCCTCCACACCTCTCTCTCTCCCTTTCTTTCTTTCTCTTTCTTTCTTTCTTTCTTTCTTTCTTTCTTTCTTTCTTTCTTTCTTTCTTTCTTTCTTTCTTTCTTCTTTCTTCTTTCTTCTTCATGCCTTCATGGTTGGTTTTGGCCAACCCTTTATTTTGTAATCTGTATTTGCTTTAGTTGGGAAGAGAAAAGGGAAAACTCTTGCAAATTCCTAAGGAAATGTCAAAAAGATAATAAATGTTTTTCTTTGGGATGAGGGTCACTGAGTGAGGAACACTTTGCTAAACATAGGTAGCTCATCTCTGGTTTTTCATACTGAGAACATTGAGATGTCAGCTAAAAAACACTTTATAGTGATAGCACTCAATATCCCTTTTTCTGATATTTTTAAATTTGTAGTATAGTTAGATAAGAATAAGATGTTTCTCTTCCTAAAATGCATATTTGTTTTCATAACAACACTTACTTCAAATGTGTGCCAATAAGATAAAATATAATAGATAAAATATAAATGAAAATAGAATGAGGTATGGAAGTTTAGGCCTATAACCTCAGCACTCTACAGAGAGAGGCTGAGACAGGAGAATCAGGAGTTTCAGGCCATCATAGACTAAGCCCCATTTCCACCAAACAAAACAAGGCAAAACAAAAATTAAAAGAATCTCTTTTCCTTTTACCTTAAAGTTTTGCAATTGAAATGTGAAATGTTTGGCTTCAAATCCTTGTTGCAAAGATCCATGTAAACTAGTGACTAGTAAAGAGACCAATGATAGATTTTACATTAAAAAAATAAAGCATAAAAAAAGAATAAGGTGTTTCTTCTATGCTCTAGATGCTTCTCCCATTCCTTGGCTTGTGGATTCTTCAGTAGTATAGCATCTTTATTTTTTTCCCTTTGGCTCTGACCAATCCTTGTAAAGGAATCCTTATTATATTAAGTTCACTTTCTAATCCTGGATAATCTCCCTATATAACTAAAAATAATTGCATCTTTTCAAACCCCATTTCCTCCAAAATCATCAAACTTCAAATTCTGTTTTGTCATTATACAATAATAGTATTCATGCTTTCTTGGTAATGAGAAATCTTTATGCATGGTGTTATATTCTGCTTACCACAGTGTGATTTAGGAATAAGTATACCCATGTGATAACTGGATTACTCTCATGTCTCTGTAATGACAATTATTTGTCTCTTGGTCTTCTCCTGGGTGGCAATGTAGAATATGATATTCTCTATAGTTGCTAAGCGAGGCATCATTCAGCAGCTTCTAGTCAGTTTCATTGCCAATCAGTGATAAATACTGTGTTGCTATGCTAAGTTCTTTGTTAGATTAGAATAAGTAAGTGCATTTTCATCTCATGATAGTTTGAGTTTCAGATAGTTTTCTTGAATTGTATCCCTATTTTTAGTTGAGCAGTACCTTTGCCTGCCACTCCAATGTACTTCTACTCAGAAAAATTGGTATCTACACTCTTTTATATTTTCTCAATTTTTGTTGTTCTCTTTTTTCTTGACATTTATTAGTAATGAGTATTAATATCCTAAATTGCTGGCTTGTTTCTTATTTCCCATAATTTCTGGTACTTTACTATTCTGGATATTTTTTCCTGGGGAGTATTTTTTGTTTTTATCTTCAAATCTTGAGTGTTTTCATGATTGTCAATCATTTTTTTTATATTTCTCTAGTTATGCTCTCTTATGATGTCTTTGGTTTTGTGTTTGTTGTTTAGATAATTTATTCCCTCAGTCTTTTCAAAGATGTTAAGATAAAGGTCCAGCTTGTGATTAATGAAGGACCTTTTATCAAAGTGCAAATGAGCCCACTCTGTCTTCATAAAGAAGGTGTTGGTATGGAAAAACAAAGAGAAAACAACAGTTGAACCTGCATGTCACCAATAGTTCAAAAAAGGGCACTAGTTCCTCTTGGGCCAGTAATCAACAGCGTGAGCACTGGCAGCCAGGCAGTGGCATTCTCATTGACTGGCACTGCATCAATGTATATTAGGTTCCTCCCTTGGTTTTGGACATTGTTCCCTCTGTACTCATGTTTCTGCTAGCTTGCTTTAGTTTCCCTTTTTCCAATGCTTCTTTCATAATATTCCTAATGAAGCTTTACAAATAATACAGAAGGAAGTGGTAATCAGTCTTATCGGTGTCATGGGGGTAATAGGACTGTTTTCTCATATGTCTCGAGTCTGATTAAGAATTCCAAACAACTGTATGGAGTGGGACTCACCAAGTTATTTCAGGCCAGGACCTGACTCTTAAACAGAGCTCCTTGAATTTAGGAATGAGAATTTGTATTTACCCCTAAAGACAGATATTTCAGGGCATTTGTTTGGAAAAAGGCCTATTTGTCTTCTTGGAGGTAAATATTGGATACCCACAGAGTCATGGATATATTTGATCCTTACAAAGGCTTTAAATTTATTCATTAGTCTTTATCCCTGAGTGTCAGACAAATAGGGCTAACTCTGGGCTCAAGTTTTTATAATAATTCCATTGAGAGGAAACTGGCTTCAAACTTTTCTGTGGCATTCTCATGTAGTCTGTTACTTTTTCTCATTCCATTTACTTATCTATGCTCATCTTATTTCTGCCATTCAGAAATGCACTAAACTCTCTTGTTCATGTCTGACTCATCCCCCACCCCCCCAAAAAAAAACCCTTTTCCTGTCTTTTTGAGCATTTATCTGGTTAGGAGGAAGAAACTTGGGAAAGAAAATAAAATTTATGTCCAATAGGTCAGTATATAGTGACAGTTTATTAATACGACTTAAAGCCAATAATGAAAGATACCCCAAATTAAAGGCAGTTATTGTGATTCATTGATTACATGTAAATACGTAATAGATCCACTGATGAATATATCTATTGTGTAATAATACTCTTATTTGTGCAAAGAAAAGTGTCATATATCTATCACATATGATAGCATATATCTCATATACATGTTACCATGTTATATACTTTGAGGAATTTTCAGTACTAGAAATGATAGTATAAAAATCTACCCCATTTCCCTTTCTTCCTTCATTTCCCTATGACCAAAGGCACTGGTACTTCAAATCAACAAAGAGTATAACAACCTTTCAGATCATGGTAATCTATCTATTTATTTTTGTTGTTGCCACTACTTTATGGGCTTACTATTGCATGAGGCACTAATTATACACAAATAGATTAAGACTAGGAAAATGTAGCTTCATGTCTATCCTAACTTGTCTCTGCATTAGAATAGACTTCCAAGCACATGTCCTATCGTTGTAAGGAGTCAGGATTTTGAGCCCAGCTGAGTTGTTTCCTTCCACTAGGTGAATATGTCATCTTGGACCATTGCAGAATTTCTGAGTCTTAGTTTCCTCATCTGACTTGTGGGATGTGCATAGCATTTTGTTCACAAGGTTTTTCCCAGGGGCTATTCATAGTACAATGTGAACTTCAAAAATGTTAGTGTTTTTTTTAAAGAATGAATTTCCCATGCTTTAAATGTAGTAAATGAATGGAGTAGCATAACTAGGAATTGGTGGTCTTGTGGAAAGTCCATCTATGTCTGTGAACTCTGTTCCATGCATCTGTCATTCCAAGGATCAAGTTTGTACTTATATGTGCACATTTTCCAAATTATGCAAAATGATTTGGCCTTTGGAATTCTACGAGTTTTTTTTTATTTTATGAAAAGTAAATTGGTTTTCTGTTCAAATCCATGAGTCAATAGCTATTTTTCCCCAGAATCCTGAAACTTATCTCTACATTTTCATACATTTCTACATAATTCGCAAGCTTTGTTTCACACATGAATAGGCTCATTGCACATAGATTAAGATGTTGGTAATACATATATTTGATCTCACAAATATTTATATATTTAAGATATGACAAAATGACAGACTTAGGGAGATCATCCTATTGATTAGGCCTCCTCATTTCTCCATTTGTAAAGCGTAGACTCTTCCAACCTCATAAATATCTGGAATCCCTTTGTACTTTCAGAGTCATTTTCACCTTCTTCACCCCTTGCTTTTCCATAGAAAGATGTTGCCTTATATAAAAATATGTCTGAGCCCCCTTATGGGACTAGATAGGCTTTGTTCTTCTTACTCTCTGAGCAACCACTTATAACTCATTGATTTCTACCCAGGAAATGTTCTGTGATGGCTGCGGTCCTCAGTATCAATGTTGTTTTTACCCTTTCTTGTTTTGTCTGCATTGCCCTAGAATAATCTCTTCCTCCCTAGAAATTCCTCCCATTTGTGAGCACATAGAGAAACAATGACCTCAATTATGTCTCATAAGCATTTATGATATACTTGTAATAAAGTGTGAAGTAGAGTCTCAAATTGTGAAGTGAAATTAGACACTGTCGCCAGCCAGCACCATGCACCTGAGAGCCCTTTAGTGTGCCCCGGAGTCCCCTTCAGAATTTCTACAACAATCTCCACCTACATCCCTATCCTCCTCTCATTAAACCTGCTTTTCTCAAGCACCAGAATTTCAAAAATAGTCCTTTTCAATTTCATTGTTTTCCTGTGTTGTCTGATCACTAGTTTAAAAACACCCACAATTTTCATAGATTTCCTCTGAAGATGTAAGGCAGTATGTTGTGTTTTTGGCAGGTTGGCCCTGGTTCCTCGTTGCCAGTATAATGTTGCTGAACAAAAATCATTCTGGGGTTGCACATAAGCAACTTACTAATGAACTTCCACAGTGTAACCTTTGCTGAATGAGATGATTGCCTACCACATACATGGTTTGAAGAATATTTCAGATAGATGACCAAAACCTGAAACTTAAAGTATTCATCAACCCAAACAATTCTACAATTATCTGCTTGCCTCCAGAAATTCATTTATTTTCCTTTCCCTGGTGTTGTTGTGACTCAAATTGGAAACGAAAGACTAAATTGATATTAATACTAATAAAAGTATTAAAAAGTAGCATATGGAATATTAAAACAGAAAAATATAAAAATAACTCTAATAAAAAGCAAGCATAGATATTCAAACACTGTCCCTTCTGAAATGTCTGAAGATATTTTTAAAAAATCAGGAAACCAAAATATTCTTAAGAAATCAGAAAAAAATAAAGAATACTAATAAAGTATTACACAATTCTTAAAAGAAGCCTGTGATGGCAGCCATTATTGATATTGTGATGCTTCTTATTTTTCCTGCTTACAAGGAAGACTTAGAAAAGGGAATTATGTTTTGTTTAGATTTTACCCTTTGTAAAGCATTCTTACTTGACTATCTGATTAGATATACAGTATCAATACCTATTTATGTCATTTAAATTCATTTTAATCTCCCTAAAATAAATGCTAGGAACCATTATTATTTATAACTTGAGCATCATGTAGGGAAAATGTCACTTGAATTATATTTTCTGTATGAAAATGAAATGACTACACAAGTTAACTCTATATCTATGTTGTGTGTCTATGTCAGCACTCATGGAGTCAGAGAAAATTTGTTTCTTTGTCTTCCTATATGTTAAAAAAAAAAGCTTCAGCCTTACTGATTTTTGTTGTGGAAGAAATTTTATTTTTTCCCTACCCCCACTGCACAATTATATTGTGGGCCATAAAGGTCAATGAACACATTCATGCAGAAAGGCATCCATGACTACAGGGAACTGGTTCTTTCTAACCATAATAAGGACTTGCATATTTTGGCCAGGAGAAATTTGCACAAGGACATGTTCTTCTACAGGTAATAGTAAGCAAATTCCTTAGGTTCAAAGGGGACTTCAGTGGAAATATGCTCTGACAGAATAATGCTGCCTGCCAAGGCATAGTTGGTAGTGCTGTTTGTGTTGGTGGAAGTTATATACAATTGCTTTTGCCATCTATGTGCCCCTCAAACATGCCACTGGGAGATTAATTCCTCTGTTTCAGGTATGAGTCCCACAGAGGCAGACAAATACAATGGGGAGAGGTGCCATAGGAAGTGAGAGATATAAATGTCAATTTGATTGTGACAGAACAGGGACATTAGTGGAGAGGTTTATCTGTCACTTCCAAATATATTGATATTGTAGAGTTAAGGAACTTAAAACAGTAACCTTTGGTTTTGTCTTCTGTAGCATGTTTCCTTTTTTAAGTGCTTTCTTTGTGATAATTCTGTAGTTCTGAATTTTCTGAATGGGAATAAACAGAAAGCCCAGTGCCATTTCTTTTAAAAGACATTTTCTATACAATTTAGTGTTCTATATGCTAGTTGGAGACTTTTGAGAGCTAGGAAATTCTCTGATTTTAGGCAGATGGAGAAGCACCTTGCTGTTAGATGAGGGGAAGTGAAACACAACACTGAGTTTGTGTCTATTCTGGCTGTCAAGTTGTTGTACATAGTCAAAGTAACTCTCTGGTCTCTCAATTTCCCCATCTGCCAACTAGATGTAATAATAGTTCCTTTACTTCACTGTGTTTTTGTAAAGGTAAAATAATATAACTTATCTAAAGTTTATATATACACTTTGATATGTATTATATATAAAATATAAAAGATATATGTATTTTTAACATTCACACTTTAGTATTGGCTCACTTATAATTACCAAAATTATTCACAAAAAATCAGAATACTTTTTTTTAGCATTCTAACGTAGAGCAAAAAAAAATTCAAAGAGTTCAAGTCATTGCACTACTTTGCAAATGAATCTTATGAAGATGTCACCTAAACAGTATTCTCAGTTCCATCCAACGTTATTTTGAAAATAATATTGATAAAAGAGTCTAGTTATGCTAAGTCAGAAGAATGAAAAAGAGACCAAAATCAGTTTACAAATGCAGCTGTAAACTGTTGCCTACTTCAAGAATGTTATGATTTATTTTACAGTTAGATCTTTCACTTGGAAAAACTTGTACTTCTTTACCGTGTTTTATTTAGTGAGAATTATTTTTTAATGGAATCTAATGACCATCCTTTCTCCTGTGGTAATTTTTTTTTTCTGAAAATGTGGAAAGAAAAAAAAAAGACATTTGTTTTTGTCTTCAACCTTGAGGACTTCAAAGAAAAACAAACTTTTTCTTCCAAAGCTAGCAAAGATAGCTGCAGAAATTAATTTAATAATCAGAATATAATAAACACTTTTCTGAACTGGTTCAATGCACCTGCAATTGTCCTGGACATGCCTAGATTCCTGAAAAATCCTTCGAGTAATTCTGGGAAAAAGATCCTGTAAGAGACAGGAAAGAAATTAGAAATGCAGAGGAGACTGAAATTAGTATTACTTAAAGAATGGCACTGGCACCTACAACAAGAGTGAAAGTAATTAGGTTAATGTTGTGTCTTATCTTGACAGTTTCTTCCCTCTCCCCCTCGATGTAATCAGTCCCCCCTCCTCCCTTCAGGGTTCTAAATCACTGTTGGCTTCATTAGAACCACAAAGCACAAACTGCTGGCGACTCCTTTGCTGCGGCTGAGGGGAAAGCCCTTTCATTCAGTGACTCCAGCTCCCACTGAGATTCCTCCAGGTATTTAGACTAAACGGATTGGAGACAACTCAGTTTATTTGTTCGCATCCAGAGTCTGTTTCTTTGCAGATGGCTTGGTGCTATCAAGGATACATACCTACAAGAGTTAGAGAAATCGGTGGTTCCTAGAACTGGATCACAAAAATCACTGACTGAGTCTGGGTTTTTTGTTAGCCTGAGCCTCAAACACGCTCCTTTGTTTTGTGTGAATTCTACCTGTCTTTGGTGGCAAATAAATGAATGACCTCTCTCCCTGTGCTTTATTTTGCTTCAGTTTGTCAGCCTTCTTGCTAGGGAAAATTTCTGTGTCCTGAAGAAATACTTTCACCTGTGAGCGAGGTAAACACACTGTACACTGTTTAGCCAAAAGAGGGCAATGTTGCTGTTCCATTTTCCTCCTGCTGCTCCAGGCCTGGAGCTCTGGAACAGTAAATAATCACCTCAGGCTCTTCCCTCTCAAGGCTTACAAGTTTCAGCATGTCTGGGCACTCTGTAGGTAATCAGGACTTTGTAACTATCTGTCCCACCTATTAGCTGCATCTACTCCCAAATTGTTTAAAGGGTAATACATTTCAGTCTCTGCCTACAGAGCAGCAAAATGCTGTCTCTGAAATGTTCAGTTCTATTTCACTGGCCAGTGATAGACAAGAGAGAGAATGCTACTTGCTTGGGGAAATGGCAGTTTTACTATGCCCATATTCCCCAATATTCAATCCGTGTGTTATTTGATTATGGTCTTTATAGATAACCAAATGAAAAATAAAAGAAAGAGAAAAGTACTCCTTTTCAGAAAGTTTTTAAAATAAGCTATCATCTTAGTAGCTCAAACATGATTCATAACCAATACCAGAATGTTGATAGTCATCTTGAAAACTAACAGTTTCATTTGTGGACAAGGAGGGGATGATTTTGCACAACATGATTCTTGATGATTTTTTTTTAACTTACAGTGAATTCAGCCTTTATGTGAGACTTGTCTTCCTGTAAAATAGTAATCATCCTTTTCTTCAAAAAGATGGTGCATTTATCCCTGCCAGCAGCTAATTATACTTTAATGGATAATTTCCACTTTTTTTTATTCCTGTCAACAATTGTAATCTGTTTGTTTTGTGGAAACCACAATTTAGACTCTCAATGGCAAATTGGAATAGCAGAATTCCTGGAATTTTTGTGTCTGAGAACCAGAGGCTGTCTCTCCATCCCCAGAGTGCTTTTGCTGTCTGAAGCAGTGGCAATGAGATTGGGCACAGGTAGGGCTGCACCAGAGCAACCTGCTCTCGAATTGAACAGATCCTCTACCTCATTTCTCTTAAAAGCATATATGCATGTCTCTACAAGTGTGTGTATATGTGTGTTCATATATGTACATATCTATAATGTTTGTGAACACATATTGCAGCTATTCTTCCTAATTTTTTTTTGTCCAGAGTCATTCATATTTAAAGCTCATTAGCAAGAAATAATTGCAAACATATTCTTTGAGTATTAACGATTATTGATGCCATTCATTAGAAACTGTAGCTGATTGTTTAGTCAGATGCAATAATCTGATAATGAAAATAGAACAGACATTAAAATTTAAAATACATTGAGAAAAAAAGAAGACTTGAATGAATAAATTCTGGAATCAAGGAAAGGTTTTCCTTAGGCCTTTTAAGTTTGGGGTTTTTTGTTTTTTCAATTTTCAAAGTGCCTCCTGTTCCCACATTTAACTGAGCTTGAAAGATTTAAGTAGACTCTACTATCCCAGCGACATCAATAAAACCATAGAGAGCACTGCCGGCTATAGATGGTTCCAGGAAATCCTTATTTAACATCGACTTAAGTTTACTATGGCTCGGCTTTTTCATTTCTTTTGAGCTAATGCCCACCATCTCATTTCTGTCTCCTTCTAGAACTGTCAGAATATGTACATGAGAAAGTCTATGTTATTAAAAGAATAATAACCATATTTCAGGTATAGGGATTCAAGATTATATTTTCTTTCTCAAATATTCATTAAAAATAAAGATTGCATTTTATTGCAAGTGCTCTTTAATGAATAGTATTCCTGTTTGCGTACATGCAGGAGCTTCCAGTGCCATTCCCTGACAGTAATTGTGGTCGGAATTGAGGACATACAGTAACGGAGTGCAGTTAATGGCCACCCTGCGGATTGAGTGCTCCACTTTTGTCATATCTGGATACTTTTTAATATGCAGAAATTAGGTCAGGAAAGAGTTAATTACATTCTTGTATCAGGCAACCCTCAAAGAGCAGTCAGAGAGGAATTCTTTGTCTTTAATGCAAAACAGAAATTTCAAAGACCCTGACAGATGATAGTATATAAATAGTAACTGAGCATCTAGTGAGCAAAGAGGAGAGAGAGAGAGAGAGAAGGGAGAGAGAGAGAGAGAGAGAGAGAGAGAGAGAGAGAGAGAGAGAGAGAGAGAGAGAGAGAGAGAGAGGGAGGGAGAGAGAGCGCGGTAACATAAGAACAAGAAAGAATCCACAGGAAGTGAGCCCCAATGAAAAAGTACACTAAAGGAGTCAATGGCACCTTTTAATTTCCACAGAACCAAAATAAATAAAACTAAACATCTTTCTAGACAAACAATAGAACATCTTTCACTTCTCTGATTTCTTCTCTCATCTGGCAATTTATTAGCATATGAAAAAAGCTCAGGGAACTTAAGTAATAGGTTCTTTGTGTGAATATGATCTGGTCCAAAAAACCAGAGCAAAATAGACATAATCATAAATGGATAAAGATGAAAAAGTTCAGGTTTGTCAAAAAAAGAAACAGAAACAAATAAATACTGGCATTGTGAAAGATTTAGGAAAAATGGAGGTTCTGTAATTAAATCATTTTGACTTTCTAGGTCTTGGGAACATAATCACAAACTATGTCTATGTGATTATACACCATCACTATGTATACACTCATAGTCACGGACACATACTCGTGATTCTCTAGATAATATCTTGTCATAGAAAGTCTGTTCTAAAACTAAAGGCTAGCATAAATTTGAATGGATATTTCTTAAACCTTTGCAAACTTTTGCAAAAGGAAAGATTTTCAGTTATTCTCAAAGGTTTTCTTTCACTTTAAAATTAATGAATTTCATGAAATACCCGTGTTAATATACACAATTTGGCAGTGAAAGTGAGCAATGCATTAATCATTGATACTATTTCATCACCACCTCCACTTAATCTGAAAAATCACCTGTATCTGTAACTATGGTTCCTAACTATAGTTTACATGTACTTCAGTAACCTAGGATTTATACCCCTTACCATCAATGCTGGGGTTGTGATAACAAAGTAGTCAGTACATAGTTGGAACAAACAGAAACTAAAATCATATCAAGCACTCTGCCACTGTAATAATGTAAAAAAAATAATGAAAAAGTAATCCTTTCCAAAACACTTGATTCAATTTTGTTCTCAGTTGATTTTACTTTCCTTTCAGGATTGACTCCATCAGTTGAAGGAAAAAAGTGTTAGTTTTCATTCTCAATTCAACATCCAATCTTAGCTATGACATACCTTTCCTCCCCAGGCAGGAAATATAATCCTAATAGTCTTGTTTGACTTGACAAGTTAAAGAACATGGAAATTCTTATAATCATTAAAAGCTTTTTACATAATGTTGAAAATAATTATCAAGCATTTACTTCCTATCTCACAATTTTTGTTTAGAACATGACTTAATATATAAACAACCTTATTGTTTTAAAATCACTTAGCACTACAGAGTCAACACAGAACAAATTAGATTATATTCTCATACCTCATGTATACATGCTGTCCAGCAAAAGTCTTATCCTCAATGCCATAGAATGAGAATAAGACAAAGAATTTCATGTTATCATGATTATGTCACTTGTGCTAAATGTTGAAAAGTCTTAGTTGGATCTTCTAAGTGAATCAAGCGTGACTCACAAGCTGTACTAGAAGGAAAAAGATAAGAGAAACTTCACTAAGCTAACCTTACCAATTTGTGACTTAACAATCAAATTGCTGCTTTTTAAAATAAGAGAAACATAGAGCACCCAAGTACATTTCAATATTACTGACACTTTTTGATAGTGCCAATTATGATTCAGATGTTAAAAGAGATGAAGTATTTAAAAATGTAATTGTGGTAAGTTTCCACAGCTTTGGTGTAGGAACTGCCAATGTTAATAAGTTTATTTCAAGCAGCAGCATTTTTAGAGATGAAACATGGGCATTTATGCTCCTCCATATATTAAAGAGTGAAGCCAAATGATTATGAAAAAAAGATTTTTTTTAACCAATACAACCTATGTTTAGAGTGATTTAGAAAGTAACATTGAAGAGGATGGCAAAAATATATGTATTTGTAATGTTATAAACATATACAATTTTATTATATTTCAATTTTGATTCAGTTAATTAGTTATTTTTGAAGTTATTTTAATGTTACTCATAATCTATAGCTTCTGCTAGAACAAATCCAATTAGTTTATCTCAAACTAAAAAAGGCAAAAAAGCTAAAAGTTAAAGAATGTTTTGTACTGCACACAAAAGTAATAATCTAACAAGTTTAGAACTCCTCTCAATTCATCTCAATGTCAGACAATAGCTGTTCATGAAATCAGCCCATTTTCTGCTATTTTACTTTGTTTTCTTTTTATTCTTAAATTTATATACTATAAAAATGGAAAGACTGTGCTAATTTTATATATAATAAATTAACATTTTAAATTTCGGTGAATTTTATACATTCATTTGGAAAATAGAATTAACAGTGACTAGTACTAGACAATCTCTATGCCACATAACAAACTTTAAAAAGTAAAATAAAAGCACTCATATTTGATAAAGTATAAAGCAGTACTCCTGTTGCCCTGTGATACAAACTCTGCTGTGAATGAATATGGAATATTCTAGGCAAATGCCTAGAAGAGGTGCATCAGGAAGAATGCATAGTTTAACTGCCAAAGTTAGTGAGACTACTTTCCCAAAGACATCTTTTCCACACATTATCTCAAAGGGCTACTTTATTTCCAAGTAAAATTAGCTAGAAATTCACTTTTATACATTGTAAACTCATAACCCAAGGAAATATTCAAAAATGATTGCTGAATGATTAGGTATTTTCTACAGTCCACAATGACACATCAAGATACATACTCCCAGAATACAAACATGTAGCACTGCAACAGTGTATGAGGGTATAATTAAAATAAAAATAAACTTGTAGGGCCCTTTATTGTCAAGCTGATACAAATGAGCACAACTGCAGGTTGCCATATTTATCAATTATTACAGTAGTTTTCCAGGCTCTACTTGGTGTTCCGTTTTGAAGAATTTATAAACTAAAAATGGATACCTTTTCTTTAAGGACACCATTATTTAAATATGAATATAACGCTGAAAATTTTGAGTAAATGGGGGAATGTTAAAGAGATGTCAGTACATAAATGAGAGCCAAGGCTATTCTATCCTGACCTTTCCTTGCCTTGCTTTGAGATTTCAGATGGCTCTCACATCTCTGCACTTCCGCATCCACAAACAAAACTCCATTAATGCTGCATGAATGTTTGTTTGTTTTTTTAAAAAGGCAACTTCTCTGGGTAACAAAGGTACCAGCAAATTCCTCCTCAGCTGTGTTCAAATGTGCATTTTGAATTATTATGAAAATATATTAAAAATCAAAGGACTGCCCCAGGTAGAGCAGAAATCAATTCCTAAAATGCTGCCTTGGATAATGTTTAACCAGAAATACAAGACTTACATAAAATCATTTAATTCCCTCTCAGTCTGCCAAATAACAGAGTAATTTAACCTTCCTGAGTAGGAAAAACACTTACATATGCTTCCTCTTCTCCACAGTCTCTTCATTTATATCATCTCAAGTCTGGAGACCTTGGTGTCATGTAAATTAACTCTGGACTACCTGAGTCACCTCCATTGTCTCCTCAGCTTCCGAGACACATTCTACAAAGTGAAATTTCAAAGTAGAATTTCACCACAAGTGAAAACCTATCTCGTAACTTTAAAATCCTTGATATACATTTAGAGTAGGCGTTTATTGCTGCAAAAAGTGCTTCCTTACCTGTTAAGCGGGAAAGACAGTAAGTTACAGGATAGCCATGCTGGGTGGCACCATGAGAGATTTTCATGGCAACAAATAGAGAAAACATTTGGTGTGTGTAGGCATCACTCTCTATCAGGACTGCAGCAGTGCCTATTTGTGGATTGATTTTCTCATTAAGGGGACACTGCTGACCTTCTATATTCAGAGTAGCTCCTGAGGGTTTATCCAGGACACACACACACACACACACACACACACACACACACACACACAAATGACCCATGTTTCTTTTTTCCCACAGTTTCCTGCTATATAACCGGTGCTGCTTCCTTGTTTTTATGATTTCTGTATTATATATATTAGAATTGCATCACAAAATTTTCATGCAGATTAAATCAGCTGATAGACATAATCACTTAAAAACTAGCATGTGGTCAATGCTCAACACTTTTAAATACTATTATAACATCTGTGTTTCTGTCCTAAAACTGTCATAAAAAGCATCAAAAATTGGATACCTTAGCTTATTTTCTCTAAGTTCTAGACCAGACATCTAAAACAAAGTGATTGGCAGGGCCTCATTCCTTCCTAAGCATTTTCTAAAGAGCTACCCCTTATCTCTCCCTAGCTTCTAGCAATGAGTAATAATCAGTAGAATTTCTCAGCCTGTAGAAACTTCACACTAGTCCTCTGTCCTTGTGTGATGCTTTCTCTTGGTCTCTGTCTTCACATGCCTTCTTAAAGGCAATTATCTTAGGTCACTGGCCTGCCCTATTCCACCATGACTTCAATTTAAATGCATGTATAATTGCTCTCTTTCCAATCCAGTTCACATTCTGAATGAAAGGAGAGTTGGGATTCAACAAATATTTCACAAACGTCCCAATTACCCATCACAACACCCCTCTGTCCATTAGGGTTCGCACCTGGAAATGACTCCAAAATGAGGGTGTCTTCTCCCCCTTTCAAAGTGAGACCCTTTCCCACCTCACATAGAGGGAGGTACTGCCCTTTACATCATTGTCTTCTTCTTCCATTCCTTCCCCCTTTAGGCTCCCTTTGTCCTAACATCCATCACTTCCTTTGGGGACTTTCTCATTCATATCCTCAGCAGATCTCATCACTTCATGTTCATGAAGAATTCCTGAGTTTCTCTTAAACTATCTGATGGCCAATCTGTGCCCATACCAAATAGCCTCAAGGAATCACTTGATCACACTAAAGACCAAGTCGGATCACTGTGGGGCCGAGTTTATCAGATTCACTAGCTTTTAATTACTCTCACAATTAATGCTAAAATTCACTTCAGCATCTGCAATCCTCTTCAGTCCACTTCTCCCTCTCTCCATTGTGTTTCCCCAGATTCCTAGCCTTGTGTTAATCTTTGATTTCCTCTACCATTAGTTGCTTTCTCTTTTGTGTTGGATTTTTGTTCCTTTGTGTGTGGGGGTGGGGATGGTGTCATGGGGCTTGAACTGGGCCTGGGCGCTGTCCCTGAGCTCTTCAGCTCCATGCTACTGCCACAAGCCCCACTTCCCATATTCTAGAGGTTAACTGGAGTTAAGATTCTCAGGTCCTTTTGTGCCCAGGCTGGCTTTGAATCTTGGTCCTCAGATCACAGCCTCCTGAGTAGCTAGGATTACAGGCCTCTGTGCCTCTGGGCCTGGCGAATTTTTGTTCTTTTATCTTTGGCTAACCCTGTAAGCCTTTTGAGCTAAGAATAGATATCAGATCCTCACACAAGTATTCATTCATTAATCTACTTTCATCCTTGCCAAGGCTGAGTTCCATGCCACTTCTATATGCTCATAGCATCCAGAACACTTAGCTAAAATGATATCTTTTACATTGTATCTTTTCACCTATTTGTATCCTTCCCACAAACCTGTAAAAATGAAGACTGGGTGTTCGGCATCACTGTTCAAATACTCAATTCCTTCTCTTTACAATTTGGGACTATAATGACAAAAAAGGGGATACTTTTCTTATGCTATAAAGCTACAGTCAAAATACTAACTTGGATACACAATTAAAATACAGACCAATAAGGGCCTTAGTAAGGGTGATGAAACTTTCTATGGTTTTGAAAAGAGCCATGTGAATGCCTGAAAAAGAAGAGAAGAATGAACTGAATTGTCAAGGTAAAGGGTATGTAGAGTTCCTGGATAAGGGAGAGCAAGTTTGATCACCCTGCTGAGAAGTACAAGGAAGAGAAAGGGGGAGGTTGCAGGGGTGAAATGGTTTTAAAGGCATTCAATTTATGTTAAAAATGTTTTCAATCTTCAGAAAAACTGAGAAAATATCAAAGGGTATTCAATATTAGCATGACTTATGGATCTATATTTTAGAAATGTCACTGGGGCAATTACATAGAAAACTGATTGAACTGGGCCAAAAGTGGAGCAGGGATGCAAGCTACTGTCCAATGGAGAAGAAATGGAGTCTTGCTTAGAACAGTGCCAATAGTTAGGGAAGATGTTAGGCAACCTGGAAGAATAAGTAGGGCACAATGATAATTTGTTGACAGTAGAAGGAATGGCTCAAAGAGGACTGAAATTTCTATACTGGCTCTATTTTCGTGGCATTCAGCAAAATAAAACATTTTTCTACCATTTACACTTGGGATATAGGGAGAAAGGACAGTGCAACTTTAAATATGAGATACACTCTTATTCAATGTTCAAAACAATGGATGCAGGAGTATATATAGGTAGGAGGCAGATGGGTTGTGGGCTTATTGCTCAAGGAAATACACCCTGACTTGACCTATCTGCTTATTCATTTCCCTGGATAGGTTCTGTTCATGAGCTGCATATTAAAATTACCCAGGGATCTTTTAAGAAAAGAAAAAAGAAAACTATTCCTCATCCTACTTCCCAAAGATTCTGATTTAATTGGTTCTAGGCATTAGAAGTTAAAAAAATCTCCCCAGAGAGTTATAATATGGATTTTGAGTTTAAAACCACTACTTCTCAGTGACATAAGTACATATAAATTTCAGTATCCTTAGTACTGGAGAAAATGTTTCCAGACATTTTAATAGACTAGTTCTATGATCATTGGGTTATGTGCCAACTTGACTTAACTAACAGATAGCCAGATAGGTGGGCAACTGTTTTCTCTAGGGACATTTCAAGAAGGGGTAAAAAATTCCAGGGTACCCAGTGAATGTGGTAGTCACCCAACCTATTGAGGACTTTACCCAGGAAAGATAAATTTGCCCTCTCTATTTAAACTGATAGTGAACTTATATGTTCCTGTAGTAAGACACTGGTGCTCTTGTTCCTCAGGATTTCTGAGTTATATCAGAATGCATCATAAATATGTCTGCCCTCATCCTTAGACATTGTAACACACTGAATTATATCATCAGCTTTCCTGGGCTTCTAGCTCATAGTCACAGGACTTCTCAGCCCTCCTAGCCATGAGTCAATTTTCATAATAAACATATATTATTCATTACATATGTTTACATATATGCATATGCATGATTTGTATGCTTATATATATGAATACATATATCATTACTGGTTTTATCTTTATAGGGAGCTGTAACTAATGGTATTTCCATTTGTAGTGTCATTTCTTGCACTTAGCACACCTTGTGCATCCTAACTTTCAGCAATTCTGGTCTGTTTCCTTCTCAAGAAAGCCAAGGAGTCATCCTTCCATGCTTTACTGTGCCTCATCTAGAGCCTCTTCCTGGTCACTGTTGCTGCATTTCTTCACACTTCAAAGTCCCACTCACATGTCACCTCCTCTCGGAAACCTTACCCAACCCCCATCTGGATGCAGAATTAATCTCCCATACTTAACCACATAATATCATAATTATTTGATTGCATTTTAACAGGATCATTAGAAAGACAGTATTGTGCATTCTTGGAAATGTCAATGAAAGAAGGAAAAATGAAGAGCATAATTACAAGGTTGTTTTCTTCACTCAAAAAAAGGCAACTTACATTTGCATAGCATTTTCACAGACATTTTATTTAATCCCATAGCAACCTTATGGATTAGGCAAAAATATATTATTTTTCCCATCGATATTGGTAAGTGTAAGTGTTCTCACCACAAACAAATGATAAGTATATATATAGATATATAGATATATAGATATATGTCTGTTTTAACCCATTTCATAATGTGTTCATACTTCAAAATTCCATGTGGTATATATAATATATACACCATTTATTTGACAGTTAAAGTAAATATTATTTTAAACAATTAAGAGCAACTTGCTTAAAGTAATTTTCTAGTCTATTTCATTAAAAAGTAATTTTATCTTGTATTTTATGTGTTTATTGGCACTAGTTATTTTAAATCTTCTTGAGTAGATTTACTATACTAAATTTTCAGCTAATAATTCATCTATATACATGTTTGAAATATTTGCTAGAAAATTGTATTTCTATGTAATATATAATGGACTTTTAAATTGAAAAAGGTGTATTTAACCTGTACTAGATCTCTTCTGCTTAACCTGCCTACTCTAGCCAACCATAGCCCATTTTGTGCTTTGAAAAGGAAGCAAGGAATAATACCAACAATAGCAAGAGACATCCTTGTCCTTTCATTAGACATTCAAGGATAGAAACCGATGACTGGAGAGATGGCAGTCAGGTAGTATAAGATTGCTGAAGGTGATTACATCCCCAAACTCATCTTCAAGCACTTTAAGTAGCAGAATTGCTACTCAAAGCCCTTCCCTGCCCTCAAGGAGCTTCCAACTACAGAAATGGATAACAAGATGCCCCGACAATTTAAAAAAGAAACCAGAAAAAAATTTAAAAAATGGGTGACAAGAAAAAAAGAGATTGAATGGCTATGTAAGAAAAGCCTCTCATATCTTTTGCTGTCCCTTGGTTTTCTCATATTGTTACAATATTTCACCTGGTTATCTGATATATTGTATGTATGTTTATTTGGTTATTTGAAATTGGATAGGGAAGGAGGGAAAACAAGATGAGGGGCAGGGGTGGGGGGAGGGAAATGGGGACCAAGACATGAGAAAGGGTGTCAATGTTTGTGAAGTAATGCACCTTCTAGCTGATGAATATAATGTAACTCTTCTATTAATTACAATAAAAATATATGAGAAAAAAATCCACGGGCATTTCTGGAATAGATTTCTGTTTCACTCATCCATTATGCAAACATTTACTGAAAATCCACTACAATTCAGACACATATGATGCTATGGATTAGTATTAAGTAAAAAAAAAATCTTACAAAGCCAGCTGTAGAATGGTACCCTAGGCTACACTGCCATAAATTCCCTTTCCTTTATGCATCCACAAGTTTTGGTTTCTAAGAGTTCGCAAAACTATGTTTTTTCATACACCTGTAGCCATAACTACTAATCCCAAATATATTATGGCTCATGACTTGGTATGTTCATATAAAAGTTGTATGAAAAAAAACTGCACCTAGCTTTACCATGTAACCATTTTTTAACCATCTTTGAATGGTGGTAATGCCATTTTTCTGCTAATAGCCTACAGATTATATTTTGTAAAGCCCACTCTGACAGGTCAACCCCCATGGGACCACACTCTGGCTTTCCCTCCATGTCCTGGTATTGCTGAAGATGCCCTTCTCAATATTACCTCTCCTCCCTCTGTTACATGCCTTAGTAATCACACTCCAATCTTGCAAGGATACAGTTTCTACTTAGTTACCCTTCTGTAACATGGACAAATATTTTATATCGCACAATACGAAGAAGAGTCTTGCCTTTCACAAAAATTTTACTGTATTTTTGATGATAAAAATAGTACCATTAGAAATGACACTTATACTTAAATATTGAGAATGAAATAATATTATGTCTGGATTTTCTATTTATCTTGAAGCAGGAAGTATGGGTGGTATAATGACAAAACAATAATGACTAAGGTAAAATACCATTGGTGAGTTACAGGTATAATGAAATCTTGTTGTATTCTTCTACTTCATTTTATGAATGTTAGAGTGATAAGGGTACAGTAGTAAAGTGCTTACCAAGCATGCATTCCCAGCACCAAAAAAAGGAATGACACTTATTAAATTGAAGTATAGAATTGAAACACAATTTTGTACAACAATTTAAAGATGAAAAAAGAAAACTATGTGTATCAGAAGTTATATTAATATATGATAGAGACTTAAATGTTCAAAAACTTGAATGAAGTACCTGATTTTGTTACCTGGTATATTGTATATATGTTTATTTGTTTATTTGAAATAGAAAAGGGAAGGGAATGGGGGGAGGGAAATGGGGACATAAACATGAGAAGGGGTATTAATGTGTGAGAAGTAATGCACCTTCTATCTGGTGAATATATCCGTAACCCCTCTATACATTACAATAAAAATTTTTTTAAAAAACTTGTGTAACTGCATTTGTCCTTTGAGACTCCTATACATGGTACAAATCTAGATTTTACTCACAGTTTGAACTTAAGCCCAGCTTACATTTACTTAACAATCCATCCCCCAGCATACACACAACACAGAACTCAGAATACACACACACACATACACACATACACACAAGCAATCACAGAGATGCATGCAATAGAGATGTGGCCACAAAACAAGTTAGCAGTGATACCAGCTCTGAAGTTTGAGAATACTTGTTATTCAGATTCTGGGAGCTCCTAATCAACTAATACAGAAATAGGAGTTCTCATTATATGTGGCAAGGCATTGGCATTGGGTCTCAAGCCCAAAGAAAGAAATTCAGTGAAGAAGTTACTAAATGTCACACAAAAGAAGCAACCAATGTTATGTAATAGCTATTATTTGGTAAAACTGTCACTAGAAGACAAGAATGCAGCTAATACATTTGTCAAGTTGTGTGGAAAGATTTTGAGTCTGAATGCTCAAAGCTTCAACTGACCCCAACTACCAATATTTTAACAAGGAAGACAGATGAGTTAAAAAAAATTGACTGGTTTATAAGGAATAATTAAAGACAATACAGAGTCAAGACTCAGAAATTAAATTGTTTCTCGCCCTATCAAATGCATAGCTCTTATGACATAGCAATTTTTTTTTTGCCAGTCCTGGGCTTGGGCTCAGGGCCTGAGCACTGTCCTTCGACTTTCTCAAGGCTTAGCACTCTACCACTTGAGCCTCAGCACCACTTCCAGCTTTTTTCTATGTATGTGGTACCGAGGAATCAAACCCAGGTCTTCGTGCATGCTAGGCAAGCAGTCTACCTCTAGGCCAAACGCCCGGCCCGACATAGTAATTTTTAAAAGTGATGCATTGATATTAAAACATGGATTCACTCTATAGACTAATTCAAGGTTGTGACTATCAGAGCCCTTTGGAAAGAGCTATGAATTAAACTTTGTTTTCTAAGTGCAATAACTTCTTTTCATTTGGAAAAATAGGCAGTATAGGAAAGTCCAGGAATGATTTATAGTATCTTCTATGTTTTTTTAAGATTGGGGTCTTTCCGTGCAGCCCAGACTAGCTTTGAACTCATGAACCTTTTCACAATCCTCCTCAGTCTCTCAAGTGTTAGGATGTTTTCTGGCCTTTTTACAGCAGAGTTGACTAGAGTCAAATCTATAGTAATTAGTGATGCTTCCAAAACAATGTCTCAATGACTAAACAAAAGCTATCACATCAGTTTGAAAGCAAAAACCATCCAGATCTCAAAATTTCTTCAGATTTCAAGTTTGCTAAGTAAATTGTTTAGTGATCATTAAGGGATGTCCTTTCTCTGGTGAGAAAATGAATGACAGCACATGGCTTTCTCGGCCTTAGGTGGTAAGGTTTACTACTGACAGTATTATATGTGATCCTAGTAATGAAATTTTCCAAAAAGCCAAATTAAACAAGATATGAAAAAAAATTGGTACACAATCAAAACAAGGATGCTAACTTATTTCCTGAAATTCATGTTAAATTATTAAACAATTTGCTTGGTATAAACACGAAATATACTGTATATATGTTTATTTGTTTATTTGAAATAGGAAAAGGAAGAAGAAAAACAAGATGATTGGCAAGGGCTCAGGGAAGGGAAATGGGAACAAAAACATGTGAAGGGGTATCAATGTGTGAGAAGTAATGCACCTATTATCTGGCAAATGTAACTGTAACTCCTGTATACATTACCCTGACAATAAAAAATAAAATTAAGATTTAAAAAAGTAACTACCTAGCAAGTTTGAGGCCCTGAATTCAATCTTCAGTAAATTTGAACAAGAAATATTTTTTAATTTATTTTTTTATTAGAGAATTTATTAACATTGATTTTTACATCATATTTCAAATGACGTATTTAACAAACAAGTATTCAGGAAGGGAATCTCTATATACAACCACTGGCCCTTAGATTTTAGAACATAATTAAAATTAGGCTGAGGCCTTGTATGTCATAATACATATTAATCTATGTAATAAAACATTATGCCTATGGAGTCATAAATTTTTATGTCTGTGTAGTTGTGTTTATATTTCCAATACCATGTCCATAGCATTGGGTATGCAAATATTGAGTCATCACTCTTGTACTGTTTGGATCTAATAGCCACATATTAAGGATACCATGGGCCCTTTGTTCCTTTGGTCTTTTTTTCATATATTTTTATTGTAATTAATAGAAGGGTTATATGATATTCACCAGATAGATGGTGCATTAATGCCCATACATTGATACCCTTTCACATGTCTTGGTCCCCATTTCCCTCCCCCCCACTCCCACCCCTCATCTTGTTTTCCCCTCTTCCCTATCCAATTTCAAATAACCAAATACAAATATATCCAATATATCAGGTAACAAAGTGAGATACTGAAACAATATGAGATAACCAAGGGACAGCAAAAGAGATGAGAGATAACATAGTACCTTAAGAACAACAATCATTCATTATATGGCTTATGTTTCTATATCCTAGAGATCCTTTCATTTAGCATCTACTATATGGCCTTTTGTATCAAGGTTTTGCTCTATTGCAAATCTCTGCTAGGAGAGCCCAAGGTTTCTACTGATTATGACAAATGAGGGAAACCATTGAGCCTAAGTTCCTTTGAGTCTGGCTTACTTCACTTAATATGATCTTTTTTTGTCTCACTCAACATGATTCGATCTAGATTCATCCACTTCCCTGCAAAAGCCATTATTTTATCTTGTCTGTTGGCTATGTAGAATTCCATTGTATCCATTCATCAGCATTAGGGCATCTGGGTTGTTTCCATTGCCTGGCTATTGTGAATAGTGCAGAGAAGAACATAGCTGAGCAGGTGTCCTTATCATATCCCGTCTTATGATGATCAAGATAGATGCCTTTGAGTGGTATGGCGGGATCATGGGGAAGGTCTATTTTCAATTCTTTAAGAAGCCTACACACTCCTTTCCATATTGGCTGAATTTGCTTACACTCCCACCAGCAGTGCAATAGGGTTCGAAAAAGGAATAATTTAATAGTTAAATCAAAGTAACAATTTAAAATTTCAAAAAAAAATAAATTTAATTGCCATAACGATAGTGGGAATAATACTCATTAACTATATACAGTTTATTCTTAAAGGGTTTTTTGAGACAGCAGCTTCTACAAAAGGCTTGTTAAAAGTTCTATAGGATCAGAATAAATTACAGAAGTAGAACTTTAAAAAAAAACATGAAAGAACTAGATAATGTTCCTTTTTTTTTTTACCCTAATCATGTTTATTAGTCATGGGTCGACTTCTTCCAACATTTGTATACAAAAGTACTCAAAGTGAATGCCTATTTTAGAGCCATCAGTAACTGATGGGTCAGATTGGCTTTCTGAAAATAATTCAGAATAACTGAAGAAGAGAATTCCATTAACAATTAAGATGCTAAAGGTCCTGACAGACTATTGTTCCCATGAAAACATCTTTTTAAAAAAAATTAGCAATAATTTATTTTTTAATTTTTATTGTTGGGGTAATGTATATGCTACAATAAGAAAATTTAAAATGTAAGAAGTAGATTATGGCCGGGAGTTTGGCCTAGTAGTAGAGTGCTAGCCTAGCACGCACGAAGACCCGGGTTCAATTCCTCTGTACCACATACATAGCAAAAAGCCGGAAGTGATACTGAGGCTCAAGTGGTAGAGCTCTAGCCTTGAGAAAGTCCAAGGACAGTGCTCAGGCCCTGAGCCCAAGCCCAGGACTGGCAAAAAAAAAAAAAATGTAGATTATTTTTAACTTCCTTTTTCATTTCCCTCTCCCCTGTCCATGTCTACCTTTCTTTCTTCTTTTCCTTCCCTTTCTTCCTCCTCCTTTCATCCCTCTACTCCTTCTTTCCTTCAAGCTTCCTTCTCTCTTTTCCTTCATTATTATAACAAAGTATTTAGTTAGTTAAAAGACATTTACCAGGCTTCCTTAGAAGTGAGTTTAACCATGAGTCAAGTTCTAGCCAAAGATAAAGTTAAGATAAAGCGGTTGGATGGTGGTTCTATGGAAGACTCTTTAAAGGAGCTACTAGATGTGGCATTTTGACTTTTCTTCTCTCTCCCATCTATAATGCAGACAAAATGAAGTTTCTTGAGCATGAATTCTTAGCCTCATTAAGACCATGACGGAGCAATCAAGTAGAAGGAATTCTTGCCTGTGTTGACGGTGCAAATATTCTGTAGCGGTCTTGATTGCCACTGCGTCTTCTCATACATAGGAGAAATGATTGATATTTTTTCACCACTAGTATTTCTAGTCTTTGCAGTCTCCATAAAATGCATGCACCTATAGTAAGCAAGTCTGGATCTAAAACTTAATAGACAGGATCTATATGTGCTTGAACTCAAGGTCTGGCACTGTGCTTGAACTTTCTCAAGGCTAGGGCTCTAACACTTGAGCCACAGCATCACTTTAGGCTTTTTCTGAGTATGTGGTACTACGGAATCAATCCTAGGGCTCCATGCTAGTCAAGCACTCTACCACTAGGTCACACTCTCAGCTCCTGGAGTTTTATTTTATTCCCAGGTTTCCTATTTATATTTGAAACTCACTAGTAGAGCCCATTACCTCTGGTCTGGATCCCAGCCTTTCTTTGTGTTCCATATCTTATCCAGTCTTACCCTGGAAGATCCCTAAGCATCAATTAATTTAGCATTTTGCATTCTCTGGATGTATATTGGCCTACACTACTCAATGTGCCATTCATTCAGACAGACACAAATAGTGCCAATGGATTTTTGAATGTCTACCTAAATGAAAAATTTTGATCTGTTGCTTGATGTTTTGCATCAACTGAAGCTATTGTTCCAGTAGTTACTCCCACTAATATTTCATAATCATCACTTTTATTTATGTATTCATCTCTATCTTTCTTTCTACTCTCTTGTGAGTGTTCAAATCTGAGTGTCTTCAGAATCCAAATGCTTACTGTTGTCATATAGCATCACTGTCAAGCTATTATCATCCTGACTGCCACAAAACATATCACTGAAATGTCTTATTGCTTCTTGTACTCTGTCTTCCAAGCATAATAATCATGTCATTCAAGTGCCTTTACATCACAGATGAATACAGTCCAGAGCTGTGGTCTTGTGACATTGAGCCCTACTCTCCTCTCTACCTCCTTTCCTTATATTCTCCCTTTGTTCATTGCACTCAAGGTAGTCATTGTTCTTCTACAACAGCCTGAAAGCTACTTCCTGTGGACCTGAGTAATTTCTGATCTTGGAATTCTCTTTTCTCAGATTTTCACATTGATCAGACCTCTCTTTTAATCAAGACTTAACAAATGTCATTGCTTTAGAGACTCTTACATTGACCAGTTCAACTAAAATACTCCTGTCACTAGATGTTAGCTTAGTCTTTTTTTTTCTTTCTTTAATTATTCATCATTATTGCAGGCAGAGAATTGGTCTAATTTGTAAGTTCACTCTCCTTGGTTTGAAGAAAAGTGCCACCATTGCAGATACTTTAGTTTGCATTTTGTTCTTGTTCTTGATCTGTTTTGGCACAAACAATATCTGGCATATAGGTTACACTCATACAAACATTTGCTGTTCAAATGACATGATTAACTGTTTTTCTGTTCCAAGTATCAATAATTCCTCAGTTTCTTTCAGTAAAGGCTAATCAGCAGCAAATGCTCTTAGGCTACAAATCTGAAACTCTAACTTACGTTTTTATTTGAAAGCTTACCTGAAGAACTGAGGTGTACTCATTATGTTTCACACATTCACATAAAGTGTCAGGGCACTTAACATTATCTTAAAATGTTATAATTGATAACTTAAGGTTTTTACTAATTAAAGAGAATTCTTGCTCATGTCTTTTCTTGTTATTTTTGCACCGTGTATTACTATTTCACTTTTGTAATGATATTCATATTTACATGTCAAGTTTTTTTTCTTTCTTTCTTTTTAGCTTTTATTATGAAGGTGATATACATATGAGTTATATGTCAGGTAATGAGTACATTTCTTTTTGTGCTGTGTCACCTCTTCCCTCTTTTTTGCTCCCATTGTTTTACTTCCCAGGTCCTCTACCCCATGAGTTGTATAGTTCATTTTTAACATAGTGCCTAGTAATATCACCGCTACTTTTATTCCCCCTTTGTTCTCACTCTTACCCTCAAAATAAACTTACATACAGTCTAAAGGTACAGAAATCATAAACACTGACAAAAAAAATCCCCCCCCAAAATAGCAACAACAAAAAGCAAAAAACAAGAACTTCTTTAAGTGTACTTTGACCATATTTGTAATGTGGGACTTTGTGTTGATTGCCTTTCCTGTTGTTCTCATTTATGCTGTCATTTGAATTTGCATTTGTGAAGTTTTTCTCAAGGGAGTGTGGTTATTTTCCTCATTCAACTTTCCCTTAGTGTTTCGGGCAACAGAATCTCCCATTCAGACCTAGTGTTGCACTATGGCTTCTTCAAGCCTGTATTTCTGGGGATTGCTATGATTGGAAGAATCAGTCAGAGGCCAACCTAAACAAATATTAAACCTTTTAGAGGCTGACATTCTTGACCTTGGCTCACATCCCTTGCCTTACACACAGGAACTCATAGGAGGTAAATTCCCAGATTGTTCTTTCTGATGGATTTGCAAGTTAATTCTTCAGTTCCTTTTATTTATGTTAGTTTCTTGTTTTCTTTAGTGAATTAGTTTATCTATCATTGGATGGTATGTGCAGTGTGTGTGTGTGTGTGTGTGTGTGTGTGTGTGTGTGTATGCATGTTTATTGGTAGGTAAGTAGGTAGAGTGGGTGGCTAATGTTTGAGTATGTATTTTTAATGTATGAACTTATAAACCACTTGCATTGGAAATATCTTTATAGTACATTTTTATACTGAAACCACTAACCTCTTATTTCTAATTTTCTTTAATTCTTCTTATCTTCAGATCTTTTTGACACTGTTATTTATGTTACCCTCCTTGTTTTATTACTCTATTCAAATTGTATTAATTTTTCATATTTAGATCTTAAACCATTACTTTTAGAAGTAATTCTAATGCTGACTTCCTATGGCATGTTCTCACTTCCCTTTGGGAGAACCCTTTCATTATTCATTTCTACAAAATGTAAGTTTCAATATTATTTCAATATGTATCCTTGGCTCTGCTGCTAACAGAAGCATAACTCATTTCATTCATATTTTGCATAGTGTACCTAATTTGTGCAGTAATTTTTTCTATTGAAGTGTAAGCTCCTTGAAGACAAATCCTAGTTCATAGATCCTTTCCCCACAAAGTTAATACTGACTACAACAATAAAAACAGAATCAAAGAATACATTTATGAATATACAAGATAATGCATTCTCAGCCCAGTGGATTCTGCTTCCTTAAGAATACTTAGTTAGACCTTACATGTTTCAGATTCTCAAGGTCCAAAGAAGTCCATTCTATAGCTGTGTTCAACAAGTAATTGAGTAGGATAACGGAGATATTTTGGTTCTTATTTTAGCTAACTAAGGTGTGTAGAATCTCACTGCAGTATAAAAATACATTTTGAAATCATGTTACATACAAACATTCCATATTCAAAATTATGAATTAAAAAGTATTTTCCATCTGTTCCTCTTGTCACTGAACTAGAACTATATTTACCCATTTCTTTTTTTGTCATTTTGTTTTGTAGGAAATCTTTCAAGATTTTAATCAGTCTTTCCTTCCCACTTATGTTAAATTTTTAATTAACCTTTTTTCTTTATATAAAAAAACTTCAACTTATTTGAAGACAGTTTTATTATTTGTCTTCTTCTAATCATATCCCCCAATTTCCTTCACTAGACTGACTAAATTTTAATATTTCCACCCAGCTTTCCCCTTGATACTGTACTCATAGGATTAAACAGAAAGATGAATATTGATTTTAAATAATAATTTTAAATAACATTTGTTTAGACTCCAGGTAAATAGAAATTTTCAGTAAGAACCCCAATATTTCTAAAACATGTAAGTAGACTTCATTCTTCTTACTGGTAAATTTTTTAGAAAAATATTGTTTTGCTTTAGTGCATTAATATCATCATACTGCCTGCAGATCTCAAAAATTAAGGCAACATAAAGCATCCTCAGAAATTTCCAGGCTTAAGGCTAGCAGAAAATGTCGATAGGTAATTGAATATAGTTATCTTATTCTTTATAATATGCTGCTCTGGACCTCATTGCCTTTTCTTCTTGCAGCTTCCCTGACACCAAAGCGTTTACCATTTGTTCAGTCAAAATTTAATAAAAGGAGAAAACTGCTAGGTTATTTTCCCAAATGTTTACTGTGTACATTTCTCATTTGCCATGTTTTGATTGGCAGCTTTATATGACCCAATATTTTAATTTTATATGAAATATGAAGAGAAGGTAATTTTAGAAATCATAATAGAAAAATGAGTGCAGCTCCCACTTAACCACTGTTTTTCCAAGGAAAATTTGTTTCTCCAAGTTGTATTGATAACTATGATACAATAAAGACATGCATTAGCAGATAATGAACACTTGTGCTATTTGTAGAAATCAAAAAATTGTAAGTCTCTTAAAACATGATTTAGTGGAAATAATTTCTTATGTATTTATTATATGTTATATAATATATTATATGTTATATAAAACTTGTCTTGAAGGAACTCCTTGTTTATCGTTTCTCCCCACTTTGACATCTGCCAATTATCTTTTAACTAGACAAGAGTTCAATCATGACAGTGATGTTTATTTTCATTGTTGACATTTGATAATCATCAAGCTTTTTTTGTTCTAGGCTTTGTAGGCCCTCACGACAAAAAATGTGGAGAATTAACTTGAAAACTTATTAATATTCTAACTTTCCACTATAAACCTACATAGGAAGAACGAACATTTTTTTAACAGGCATACCAGGTAAAACATTTCAAATTTTAGAAGGACCACTGTAGATAAATGTTATTACATTTTCAGTTATTTTATACACGCCTTTTGTCAGCTGCTTTAGTTTCTTCTCATGTCTCCAACTTAGTTCGTTTGCCATAAATTTAATTTACTTTAAATCTTCCAATATCAGAAAGAAGAGCTACCATAAGAGTGGTATGGGAGAAAAGAGTTATCATTGGAGTGGTGTGGTCTGACCATGGTTTATGTCTTTGCAGTTTTTGTTACCAAAAACTTGGTTGTCAAAGTGATTCTGTTAGAAGAAAGTGGAACCTTTGAGGGGGTGGAGGAGCTTAAGGAACCAGCACCATGAGATCATTACTAGCACAGTGTTGCTCACGGGACACCCAAGCTGGTTCTCTGGGGAAGATAGTTATAAATGGAAAAGATCTGCACTCTTATCTCTTGCTTCCTGGTTGATGGAATTGCTTGCCAACCCATTTCCACCATTGTCACTGCCATTTACTCTGAAGCTCTCACCAGGACCACACCAAAGAAGATGCCATGTTCTCAACACCATTTTGGTGAGCTAAAGAAGCCTATTCCTTATAGAGAGTTAGCTTCCTCAAAATAACAGGCTTGCTGTACAGTGACAAAGCAGATTAATCCAAAGAGTATCCTGAAAGCTTAATGACAGTAAAAGCAACACTTTCAGAATGCGTCACAGGAATTAAGCCACTTGAGGACTCGGGTGGGATGAATGGGGTAGAAGGAGGAGGATGACAGCCAGGGGACACTACTGATCAACATGCACTGCACACATAAAGGGACATGTGGATCCAATCACCCAAAGTCCCACAACTGTCATCCAGGACAGGAAGATCTGAGGATCCCAGTTCAAAGACAGTCTGTGAAACTTTTTTCTCCAATTAGCCTCCAGAAAGCCAGAAGTGGGGCTTTGGCTCAAGTCGTAGAATGCTAGACTGGAGCACAAAATGTCAGCAATAGTGGCTAGTCCATTTTCCCCATTCCTCCCAACTCCACCCTTTCCCCCAATTTTCCTTATTTTGTACAGTAAGCATTGAACTTTATGACTGCATTTTCCATTTTTCTTAATGAATTTCTTCTTCCTACATGGCAATATCAGTTTCCTATTAAGTCTCTGTACTCACAGTGTGTCTTCTCATTTCTTCTCATACTTATGCAGTTATATAATTCTGTCTTTCATATATCTCTACTATGAAGATTTATCTGTAGTGATCATTTTTCACTTAATAGCTTATGTATTGAGATGAAAGCTTAATATGTTGCCTAGTTTGGTCTGGAACTCTCAGTCCTTCTCATTCGTCTCCCAACTGGCTTGTACTATAGGCATGCCAGTATAATCAGTGCTTTCTGTTTATTATTTTCCATTTTTATAGTATTTTCCATTTATTGTTTTAGGTTTCTCTTTTCCTTTCACATATTATTCTATGTGACAATTAGATATAACTCTATAATTTTGAATACAAATGACTAAATGATTTGTTTGTTTCCTATGAACCAGTTTTCCAGTGAACTACATGTGTTACACTACTTCTATCTCTCTTGTCTTATTTCTCTATTATCCTATTTCTTTTCTGTAATATTGGCTTTTAAATAATTTGTTTTAATGTGGGCTGGGATTTACCCTAAATTGTAATATACATTTTATGGTTTTGAAAGAATTAATAATCTTGCCACTTTTCCACTTATGCTAAAACTTCAAGATACTTTTCCTATTTATTTTTCTCAGTTTATTATGGACATGAATTTCTATTCTACGTTTATTAAGAATTCTCTAGCATTACTAGTCTTGTTTTGCATAGTCAATGCATTTTAACATTTATTTGATGCTACAACTTTAATTATTCTCCATTTTATTGGAAATTTATTATTTTTCATGAATATACACTTTAGGTTGATGTTCTCTTTCAGCTGTCTCTGCTTTTATTTAATTGTCTTTTAAATCCATCATCTATTTGATGCCACCTCTTCATTTCATTGCTGCTCCACTGAAAGTAATATGTTTTTTCTGCTTCAATAGTTTCTTCTTGTCATTGGTAATCAGCTATCTTACTATGTATGTCAGAGATTTTCCTTATAACTTAAATGTGTGGGTTTGTAAAGTATCTGTATGTGTGTGTGTAAATGCATTTGTTATTCTTTTGAAAATTCTTACCTTAATTTTCCAAGTAATATTTCTGGCCTTTTTTTCCTTTATATTATTTCTAAGAATCAATAACATTAACCTAAAACATTTTTATTTTATCCTACATGCCAAGAAGTTGCTCCTAGAAAACTTAGGTAATCTATGCAGATGTTCACTGTAACAAAGAACAATTTAAAAAACTTGCTATACTTCAAAGATAATGGAGTTAAGAAAATTAATTAGCTGACTACATAATAAGAAAAGTTTTTTTGTGAGCTATGCATCAGACAAGGGCCTAATATCCAGAATAGAACTTAAATCTTAAAACCTAAAAGAACCTACAACCAAATTAGTAAATGGGCAAATGAGCTAAAATAAGTCTGCTCAGAATAAGTAAAAATAGTCAATCAACATATGAGAAAATATTCTATGATACAGCAATTCCGCTCCTGGGTATGTACCCAAACCATCACAAACCAGATTATAGTAAAGCCTACCAGCACAATTATAATTGTTACATCAGTAGTAACCATAGCCAAAGTATGGAATCCGCCTAGGTGCTCCTCAGTGGACAAATAGAGAAAGAAATTGTGATATGTGTGTGTGTGTGTGTGTGTGTGTGTGTGTGTGTGTGTGTGTGTGTACACACATATACACACAATGCAATTCATCCATTAGAAAAGAATGACATTGTAAAGGGAAGTTGTACATTTGTAACAAAATGCAAACACTTGGAAAACATTATATTAAGTGGAATAAGTCAGGCCCAGAGAGATAGACAAGGATTGAATATTTTCCTTCATATGTGGAAGCTGAAATTACTCAATAAACCTATTGCTTACAAATGTATTGATTCAAGTGAGAACTCAAATAGTGCAGTTTCTTAGAATGGCAGTCAAAACTCAACAAAATAAGCACTGGGAAACAGGTACTTCCAAGCAATGGGGTGAGGCCAAGGATTCAGAGGTAGATGAATGAAGAAGTGGAGGAGAATACAGTCAAGAATTCAATGAATATACACACTACAAGAAAAGTAGGGAAAGGGGGGCCAGGAGCATAGTCTAGTGGTAGAGTGCTCGAGTAGCATGCATGAAGCCCTTGGTTGGATTCCTTGGTAACACAAACAAAGAAAAAAACGGAAATGGCACTCTGGCTCAAGTGGCAGAACACTAGCCTTGAGCAAAATGCACAATTGTCCAAGGACTATGCCCTGAGTTCAAGCCCCAGGACTGGAAAAAAAAAAGAAAGAAAAAGAAAAAAAGAAGAGGGAGAGGGGGAGGGGTGGGTTGGAAGAGATGATAGAAATGTTGAAAAGGGTGATGATAAACTGCTTTGTTAAATGACAACCCCTTTATATAACTATTTGAAAATTAAAGAAAAAAGAAGAGAGCTGAGAAGCTGTAGGATTAAAAAAGTGAAGGTGAGAAAACAGAATCTCAAGAAACAATATATCTGTAGTTACGATCCTGGTAAAGCGGAGAAACTTGGACATTAAAACTTATCCCTTCTGCTGGGCATGTTGGCTCATGCCTGTAATCCTAGCTACTCAGGAGGCTGAGATCTGAGGATCAAGGTTCAAAGCCAACCTGGGCACAAAAGGACCTGAGACTCTTATCTCCAATTAGCCTCTAGAAAATGGGGAATGGGGCTGTGGCTCAAGGGTAGGGTGGTAGCCTTGAGCTGAAGAGCTCAGGGACAGCGCTCAGCCAAGTTCAAGCCCCATGACTCACAAAAAAAGAAACAAAAACAAAAATAAAAATCCCTTTTCACATATTTTATAAGTTTCAAACATTATTTCCTTATCTCCTGTGGTATGTAGTATGACATCGTGACACTAGCTTTAAACTTAACTAACTTTGCATTTGAATCAGAGTAACAGAGTAACAGAGTAAATTAAATTTCTCTACCAATATTTATACAGTTTTGAAAGAAGAAAAATAAGAGTTCTAAACATTTTGGATAGTGGTTATGATTAGTAACACATGAAGTCAAATGTGTTTGGCATAAAGTAGGCATTCAAAATGGCACCAATTCTTAGAGGAGACTGTCTAAGTTATAACTGTTAACCTTTATATGATTGATGAATTAGTACTAGGTGCTTTAAAAATAATCTGTCTTTTGGCTGAATCATAAACCTCTGACTAAAGTCCTCTAGCAGTGACTCAGGAGTGAAAGGAAAAAAGAGCATGATTTAATTCATTCTCTACGTGAAACTTGTGAGCTCTTCAGGCTCTTTCTCTTAGATGTGAGCATGGTTCTGTAGGTATACAAGCTTTTCACATTTCATCCTATCAGATATTCTTGACACTTATGCTCTCCCACACTGGAGATCCCAGGGAAGGAACCAGACTGGAAGGAGAGCTTTAGAAAAACAAAATTTCACAGTCTCCTCTATTTTATGCATTGGCTCTAATTCATAATGTTTGAGATGCATATGCTGTGCCTTAATGTGCACTAATCATTTCCTACATGGCAAATAATTAATTACTTCACATGTGTTAACACCTATAATTCCATAACCATTTCATGAGATAGGCATTATTGTTCTCACTTTGTAGATGAGAAAAACTAAGATAGTATAAATACTTTTTCCCAATATCTCATAATTGGGAAGCAGCTGAAACAAAGTACCAAACCCAGTGGTTTAATTCTTATTCAGTATAAAAAATGATGCATACCTGCTAGTTTCCTTTTGAGCATTACTTAAAATTTGGACTTCTAGTGGATTAATATCATTACTTACTAAGTCAGGAAGAGAAATGTTTGTGGGTTTTATTTCAATAAACCTAAGAAATCTGTTGTCTTCTTATTGATACTGACTACTTTTTTTTTAAACGGGTGAGAACTGTTTAGTGAGGAACGGTGAGGGCCCAGACCTTCCCGCGGGATTGGTGTTTGTGCTAGGAAGTCGATTTGAGGGTAGGCTTAATTAGGGCTTAACAAAGAAGAAAAAATTAAAAAATGGGTCATGGTCTCCTGGGGGGCCAACCTGGTGTCTTTGGCCAGGCCCACAATGCTCCACCTTGGGTGTTTGGGGCTATTATCCCCTGGGGACCAAGGTTGTGTGTCTTCGAGCATGCCCTGGTGCTTTGTTTGATCTTAGGAATAAGATTCCATCTTTAGATACATCTTTAGATTCCATCTTTAGATACATAAAAAGATTGGGCCCAGCTTTTTTTCTCTTTCAGATCCACCATCAGCGCTGCGACCACCGCCACGATGCAGACTTTCGTCACAACCCTTACGGGAAGACCATCACACTCGAGGTTGAACCCTCGAATACTATAGAAAATGTAAAGACCAAGATCCAGGATAAGGAAGGGCTTCCTCCTGATCAGCAGAGACTGATCTTTGCTAGTAAGCAGCTGGAAGATGGACGCACCCTATCTGATTACAACATTCAAGAGGAGTCCATTCTTCATCTAGTGTTGAGACTTTGGCGTGGTGCTAAGGAAAAGAAGAAATCTTACACCACTTCCAAGAAGAATAAGCATAAGAGAAAGAAGGTCAAACTGGCTATCTTGAAATACTAGAAGGTGGATGAAAATGATAAAATTAGTTGTGTTTGTGGAGAGTACCTTTCGGGTGAATGTGGTACTGGAGTTTTCATGGCTAGCCACTTTGACAGACATTATTGTGGCAAGTGTTGTCTAACTTATTGTTTCAACAAACCAGAAGACAAGTGATTGTGTATGAGTTAACAAAGGGGCACAAACTAAAACAAAACAAAACAAAAAACCATTGGGTCTAGAGGGAAGAGAGGATCCTTCATAGAGGGTCTTTTGGATACATAAAAAAGGTCGGGCCGAAATGGAAGATCAAGAGGGAGACAGGGGAAGGGGGTTGATGGTTATCTTTCTGGCTACTTCCTGCTGAACCAAGGCGTTGTTTTAGAGGGCCATCTCCCGTCAGGTCACCCTGTTGAAGGACTGGAGTTCCAAGGGCCTCCCTTCTCCATTGAAGGGCTGGTATCATGTTCTTTGTCAGAAAGGAGACACTTTTTGCCCTTTGACATACCTATCCAACCTATTGGATATGGTGATTTCAGTAGCTTATTCACACTAAATCATCATATTAGTAAGGCATTGCATTTTTGTTGTGCCCTTTGTGATTCAACTAAAAAAAAATCCCACAATCACATTGTAAAGAGGTTAGGCAGTGTTCTTCCTTTTTGAAAATATGACAAAATAAACATGTGAAAAGAGACCCTGATCATATAAAATAGCAAGAATAAAATTGTCAGAAAACAATGTCTGGATGTGGGAGTAGTGTGTACACCTCATGTATTCCCTATATAGTTTCAAACACAGTGTTTGTTTTCCCCACCAGTAGAAGAATCATCAAAGTTCAGATGAAGTTAACTTGAAAGCAAAACAAGCTCACAGCTCATGAAGGTTCTAAACACAACCATAACTTTCTGCTGGCCTTTCCAAAGCCCTCTCTCCCTATTAGATGTTTATGTGCACAGTTCATATCCTTCGAGATATGCACAAATGGAATTGTTGGGCCATTTCTATCTTCTCATTGTATTTGTAGCATTGTATGTCCACTAAACATATTCCTTTCACAAATTCTCTCTTCTGTCACTTGTGTATTTGGGCAAAGTCATTACCATAAGCTGGATTCAGGAAATCCACGTATGCAAAAGGTAAAGAATGAAAAATCTGGTCACCTTTTCTGGGCTCAGGTTTTCAGCACATGAACTTAATCCTGGTGTTCTCTGGGTTCTCTTCCTTCTGCCAGTCACAATTTCTAATTAGCTTTCCCTATGGAGGAAGAAGATGGATTATATTTTAATATCCAGAGACTAAAATTAGTTTATATTTTAGCAAGTTAGCACTTCTTAGCCGTTGATTTACTCTTGAAGCTGCAAAATCTGTGAGCTTGCAATTAATCATATGTTGGTCATTTTCTTTCAAAAATGTTCAGTTTGGATGTCTGTATCATAATAGGGAAAAACATGTAATTTATGCAGTTTAGAAATTATAGCCTTGTGTTTAACTATGTCATAATATATTTTCTCACCCACTCATTGTTCTTAACAATATAAAAGAATGTCATTTCACTGGAATTTATTTAAACAAAACCTTTAAAGTGAGATCCCAGGCAAAAGAGTAACCTCTTGAAGTTGTGCTTTATATTTTTTAAGTAAGTGATTGCAGGATTTGTTTCGACTACTCTTTATTTTTCTGGTAAATTGAAAACATTTATTTTTAGTAGAGCAACACATTCTGTGCTTTCTTCTTGCAATAAAAATGCTTTATTTTTTTTATAAAGTTCCCTTTTATCTTCTTGTTCATATACCACATGTAAAAGTATTCTGTTAATATGCACAGAAGACACAGGCAACTCCCCAGTGACAATGCAATAATTTAAAGACACTATAAATTCAAAGGAACACATACCTTTTAATTCACTGAATTTTTTTTAAAAAAGCAGAAACCTATTTGAAAATCAAAGAGAGTCAATATTTTGAGCAGTTTACCCAACTAACCTTGGCCAGAAATTTAACCCCAAATTGTTTGACATCCTTGAATTAGATATCCAAGTGCTGCCAGCATATCAATCATTCCCTGTGCTCTAAAACAAATCAATTAGCCTGCCAATTGTGCTCATTAAATTCATTCATATCATTCATATCATAAAAAGATAATTAAAAGAGAGTGAAGAAGAAGTCATGTCTAATGTTTTTATTAAATCCAAATCACTAACATAATTTCAAATCTGAATCAACAATCATTGCTAAAACTCTCCTTCTGAAGGCATATACTCAAGAATGAGATCAAGCTGATAAGAAGCCCTAGTTTTCTGATTAGGTGACAATTTCTACTAAAATTACTACTATTCTGTTATTATTATTATTGGTAGTAGTAGTAGCATAGTGTTTTACTAGCCTATTTCCAACTAATAAATTATCTCTTTTGACTGAACAGCTAGTAGAGCAGGTGAGAGCTGAAACAAGCTCACTTTCTGAAAAATTCAGCTTCATATAGCACCTCACAATGAGTGAGAGCCTAGGTCACAGGCAGAACATAGCATTCAAGTCCAGGTGGAGGAATCTCCGTACTAGGTAGAGATTAGCTGCCAAAACAGAGACAAGGAGACAGGCATGACTTCACAATTCCTGCTAGAAACTCTGTTCCTAACATAATGTCTAAACACCTCTGGTAAAACTGCTAAAAGCAAGACGTTTCTCATTGTGAAATGTTGTGATGATAACGTAAGGCACTTTCTCAGCCACTTCATTTCTTCCATATTGGATAAGGTATCTTGTCCTTTTGTTTCTAGAATACCAAAATGCAAGACCATGTGAGTGGCGGAGAATCTTTCTGACAAGCCCCGGAAAGCCTTAGACTAATTTCATATTCAGTTCTTGGCACTGAGGTCTGGGTGGAGGTGGGCAGGTCCACCCTGCCTTTCAGTCTCATTAATCATTTGGCTCTCCCTGGCTGCTCGCAGCATCTTCTGGAGGAACCCTTCTCTTTATTCATTCAGACAACCCTTTGGATTAAACAGAGCCAGCTAAATGTCAAAGCAAATCTGAGTCTTGATGCAGATAATCATTTCAATAATATTTCTCCATTTGTGCCCAAACACCAGGGGAATAAAGCTTTTCTGCTGTCAGGTACTGTAAGACTGCAGTTGGTGTAAATGCTTGACACTGAGCCAGATGGCTTAGCCGTGCCTCAAACATATGTTCAACAAGCAGGCTTGCACACATTGGAATTTTATTATTTTGAACTGGTGAGGCTTGCATATTTATTTACTTGACCCCCTTTGGTGTCACTTTGGTATTAAAACATTCAGTTATAAAGCTTCTCCAAGCAATAGGGTAGGGCTAGTTTATAAACTACTTGTCAGTTTCATATCACCACCTGCAGTGAAGTATTCCTCCCCTCATGGCCTCCTCTTGATAATTTCAAGGAAAAAAATGTGGTAAGATGTGTGCGGCCAAGGGAAGAAGGAAATGGGAACTGAAGGAGAGAATGCTGTCCCACCCTAAATATAAAGATGAATGTGCCCTTTTCTAACCAACTCTTTACATGACCCAAGGACAAGTAATTTTCTCATGTATTACCATGTGTAGTTCTTTCAAAAAAATCTTGTCAAGGAATTAAAATACACCACTGCATATACCTTTTGAAATACCAGAGGTGAAGCTATCTATCAATCTACCTACCTACCTAAATGTACACATACATATATACATGTATGTACACAACATATAGTTTACATATAATAATATAATCTGTATTTGTTATGACTATATTTGCTATACATATTTATACCCACACTTTTATTCCTGTAGTCATATATAAGTATGTGTATATATGTGTAACATGTGTCTATGGCTGTGATGAATGAAAACCCAAGCCAGTGGTTATATCAAAGAAAGGTTCTTGTCACTATAAATATTTATCATGCTACTCATATAGCCTTCAAATTATAACTTAAGCCAGAAAGTATACTCCAGGAAAAGTTAATTACATATTAGCTAATAGGTTTCAATTCAGGTTAAAAAAGAATAGAGAGCAGATATCAAAAGCTTTTTGCACTGTAAAATATAATAGACAGGGTTCTGCGTAGAGTTTATACCTCATAGAAATAAATTTTCACCTATGGCATGATGTCACAGGGACTTTAGATCTCATCAAGTTCAACACTTCAGGTAATGTAAGAAAAATTCAGGCCCAGGGAAATTTACTGACACACTCAGAATTACACAGCAGGTACATAGCAGAAAAAAAGCACAAGGCATGCTAACTACATTTAATTGTGTTCTGTACATTTGCCTTTCAACCAAAATAAACATTCACTGTTCAACTGGCTTTATTAGAAGTAACAGTTGGCTCCATTAGACACAAATATACCAGAGATAAAAAGCTGCTAATTCAGTGATTTCTTACACTATTAGACCCAACATGCTCTTCATTTTGTGATGACATATTGTATTGCCTTCATTGTTAACCTGAACTAAAACCCAACCAGAAAAAATTTGAACTGCAGCTGAATACTCTAATATATAAAATGATATGTGAAAGGAAAAAAACGTGTGGAATATGTGTATTGTGTCTATTTCTACATGTTAAAGACTTAAAAATAAGTAAATTGGATGATATAGGGAAGTGACTAGATGTTTATCTCTGTAAAATCTTGTCCTGGCTACATAGCTAAAACACAGAGCATTTAGTCAGTCACTCAGGTGTGATGAAGGGAGTTGCTGGTGACTGACTAGATTTTCCAAAATGGTGATTAAATCTTACAAAATTATATGAGCCAGTATTTTTATATTTCCATTGCTTGGGTACATTTTTTTCAGTTTTAGCAATTTTTAGCAATTTCAATTTTAAGCACACCAAAGCTATTACAAGATGCTTTGTCTTTATATGAAAATTGAGGAAGATTGTAGCCTCATGTAATTATGGGCAGGCTTTCCATCTTCTTGAATGTCTACCTGCAAAAGTGTTTAGAGGTCATGTACTAGTCAAGACAATGATTCACTTTAGGAAACTTTCCTGCACAGGCCAGGATGTCGTGTCCTATCTTCTTTGCAATAAGTTCAATTCACTCACCTCAAAAAGTACAACAGGGAAGTGGACTGTGGCTCCGGGGGTAGGGCGGTAGCCTTGAGCTGAAGAGCTCAGGGACAATGCCCAGGCCCAGAGTTCAAGCCCCATGATCCACAAAAAAAAAAATTCATTGATAAAAAGTACAACAACCAACCAGCTCTTTACCTATTTCATCATGCCCTAGACTAGAACTATCATCTAAGATGATTACATGTGGGCTTTCTTGAGCTTAGAAACCAAAGCCACCAATATCAAAGCCATAAGAAGTCACACACGAAGAATATGTGCTTTTAACTTCATAATTAACTGTCAGTATTAAATATCTTTGAATTTGTATTCTTCCTATAACTCCAGAAAAGAATTTAATTTCAAAATGATAAGTTTTAGGTTGTGTGTTTGCAAACAGGTAACAACATAATTTCAAAATCATAACTCCTAAACTAACAATATGAAATATGGTTTAATTTAAAATGTAGATTATGTCATATTTTAATAATGGTTTAATTATATTTTATAGTAACCCAATGCTTCAAAACAACACTAAAATTTTTAGCAAAAACATGTTCTTTTCATGTATATATAGGTATTAAGTAAATGCTGTTTACTTATAATATTGAGTATACATGAGGTTTTTGTGTTAGCCTAGGGAAATAGTACAAACACCTTTGGAAATGAAAATTAATTAATTAATTAATTTATTTATTTATTTTATTTTTTTTGCCAGTCTTGGGCTTGAGCTCAGGGCCTGAGCACTGTCCTTGGACTTTCTCAAAGCTAGAGCTCTACCACTTGCACCTCAGCACCGGCTTTTTTCTCTGTATGTGGTACTGAGGAATCGAACCTGGGTCTTCGTGCATGCTAGGCAAGCACTCTACCACTAGGCCAAACTCCTGGCCTGAAAATTTATTTTTAAAAACCTACACATTGCATTGGCCTCTGATTTATTGCAGTCAGATTCAGTGAGTCTAGACTTTCTACAGCATCCGCCTTAAAAATAATTAGGTTCTATTAGAGGATTATAACTCTATCATTCATATTTTGCCTTAAAATTATCTAGAGACTGATTATTATGTAGTGAGATGTGTCACCGACTCATTTTGTTTCTTCATTTTCCCTTCTGTATAGCTCAATTTCATTTGAAGTATTTTTTTTTCATGGAAGTACATAAAGACCTTATCTGGCTCTTACTCTCCTTGAAGTTTCACAGTCACTTTCTGTGAAAAAAATCTCTAGCATGGCTGAGAGACTAACAGGCAAAGTGAAAGAACAATACACCATGGATATGTCATGATGATTCAGTACTGAAAGCAGTGTATATCTTTCTCCATGGAAAATCACTTTGTATCAGTGGGCAGTCTGAAGATTCTAACACACAAAGGAAAACTAGGAAACACATAAGCATTCATTGTACAGCCATATGCCAAAGCTTTACCAAGCAACTTTCAAACCAAATCAGCAACAAAATGCTTGTGATTTAGACAGTAAGTACAGAGACCATTTTCATATTGTGATAGAAAATGAGCTTTTGCTTGACAATATTCTGCCAGTGATATACTCAACTCTGCAAAGAAAACTTAACACAAGAATAACTCATTTGTAATCAGAGAAAGACTTTAATTCAGTTAATTTTGTTGCTGGGGGAGCAGTAGTTTAATAACAGTTGCAAAAATCAATATAGTACATTTGTTCTTTGCCCTGTAGATAGATAAAAGTAGATAATTTTTAAAGTAAAAATGGAAAATGACAGATATAATCAAGTCTATTATTTCCTAACCATTATACTCTCCTTTTTGCTCACAACATAGCTGTGAGGATGAAAATCTAGACCTAAAGTGGTGGGAAAAGAAATGAGAAAGATCAGGGAATCCATGAAGCTGTGTACACTGTTACCAGGTCACGGCAGTTCTGGGCATGGGGATGAATAATCCATGGTGTAGTATTTTACACACCTCACTGCACAGAGGGAAGGTATAGAAGGTATGAATAAGGCAGACTCTTTAGAGAAGTGCATCTTTTCTGGTGTCCATGAGAAAATCTGGTTGAAATACAGATTCTGATTCTGTAAGTCTATAGAACAGTTGAGTTGTTCAGGTTTTTTCGGGGGGGGAGGGTGTTATAAGCTCCCAGATGATACTAGGATTGCTGATCTCTGGACTATGGCATAGGTATTGGTGCTTTAGAGAACCTTAGTAACCTTCCTTTAAAATTGGGTGACTGATGGAATAGTGTGACTTTGTAAATAGAGTCTGCAAAGAGAAACCCTAGAAAGAATTGCTGATAACATAAAGAAACGGGGACCTTGTAAGGCTAACACACATCAAGAAAAAAACTACAACAAGTAAAAGTTATCCTCTTCCTGCCTAGACAGAAAAATAAAAAGAAGGCCCAGTAGTTTGATGCAGTGCATAAATGTACAAATGCAGTAGCACAAAGAAAGATGAAAATGAAGGCAGAATGCCTTTGTCTTGTACTTTATAAATCTGACCTAAATAGAGGCAGAGGAATGGATGCAGAACTGTTAGAAAAAAAAGATAACATTGATTTTGGATGGTAAGTATGGAACAAAGACAAAATATTTTTTTAAAAAGGACTTTATATTGCAGACCTAAAAAGCTAGAAGATTTTTATCAGTCTCTAGAGAGGAATCATTACCATGTAAATGAAAATTATTTCCATAATACTATGTATAATAGGTGAGTTTTATAGATATTTAAGATAATGACTAGTCTTTCTACATTTAACGAAATATTTTGTTTACCCACAATGACTGTTTTCAAAGGTCTAAGTTTTAGGGACCCTCTGGTGAATGTTACTAGAGAGTTTTAAACACTGCTTTCACCTACATACCCTGAGGGTTTTGATGGGACACTTTTTAAACCAAACTCATTCATTATTCAAGACTATAGTATAAGGTGCCCTTTCTGATTAAGATTCTCCTTATGAGATGGTATCACATCAAATAACATATTATGTAGCTAAGTTTGGGATCTTGGTCAAATGATTGGGCATTACAAAATTTTTGTCATAGTTTTTCTTCTAAAGGCAAGTAATGAACTCTAAATGATTTTGAAATTTGTTTTCATCTCTTACAGAATTAGTCTTAAGGGAAAAAATATGCTCTTCTGTGATCAATTCTAGTCCAACTTTGTTCCAATTATTTGTTTAAATTTTTTAAAAGTATATATTTGCTGTACTATTTACCTAACATATTTTTGTCACCTTTAGAAATACCCATTACACATCAGGCTTATTTCTGGACAGAAAAGTAACCTATTAATTTACAGTGTCATTGCCTAGATTCTTGCTAGCCAATTTCTTTATTTCTTTTTTGGCTTTCTTTTATAAAATGGGTGATGGCATATCTACCCTTTAAAATATTTAGGAAATGGCATGCTATTATTTTGTAAGTTAGCTTTACAGTTTTTAATTTACTTATATGTATATAATTATTAACAATAATAAAATTGTGGTTTATTGATTTATTATTTACAAAATAACAACAAACAAATAAATGCATTTTTAATTTTAGATAGTTTTTTCAACTGATTTTTTCTGTACAGAATTTGGCACAAATTTAAAATAACTTGAACTTTTACATCATATAAGCATAATACTGGGATATCAGACATGACCTTTGCTTACACTGGAATCAGATGTGCTTGTGAATATTTCAGTTTTTGAAATCCTTGGGGTTGAGTATGGGCTATTATTCATGCTAAGTGCTATACCATTGAACCCCACACCTAGCCCTTGACATTAAGGAAGCTAACTTCATGGCTTCTGCTAATTCTCACATTTATCAAAATCCAGTTGTATTATAAAGGTAAAGTCATCAGTCCCAAAGATCGTAGTCATATTCTTTAAATTTTTTGGCCAGTCTTGGAGCTTGAACTCAGGGCCTGAACATTGCCCTTGAACTTTCTCAAGACTAGAGCTCCACCACTTGTGCCACAGCACCACTTCTGGCCTTTTTCTGTGTATGTGGTATTGAGGAATTGAACGCAGGCCTTTGTGCATGCTAGGTAAGCACTCTACCACTAGGCCAGACCCCATAGTCATATTCTTATAATGCTTTCTGTTTGATAAGGTTGAGCTGAGTCAGACTTTGAAATATGTGTTTCTGCATATAAGATGCATATTTGGATTTTTCAAAATTAAAACTGAAATTTCTGTGTAGAATTTTTGACAAAGAAATCCGTGGCTTAGTGGGGTGCTGGTGGCTTATTGCTATAATCCTAGCTACTCAGGAGACTGCGATCTGAGGATCACGATTCTAAGCCAGATGGGGCAGAAAATGCCCTGTAAGACATTTATCTCCAAACCAGTCACTCTAAAACTGAAAATGATGCTGTGGCTCAACTGGTAGAGCACTAGCCTTGAACAATAAGAGGCTCAGGGACAGCACTAGGGCCCTGAGCTCAAGTCCCACAAGGAGGAGGAGGAGGAGGAAGAGGAATTTATGATTTAGAAAGCTCTATTACTATGACCACTCATAGAATTCATTTCTCAGTTTTCCTAAAGTTCCTTTCCCTTTACATTTGCTGCTAGAGTAAAAGTTCTGCTTTGCCAAAGATAACCTAATCTAACATCAGGCATTTCCCTTTGAAAAGACCTGTCACTTTGTGTCAATTGTAGTAATTTGTGTCAATTTCTGAAGTCATTTTAGATTTGATTTGCATTATATTACTTTGCTCATGTCTCAAATAACTGAAGATGTACCTGAAAATTTATTAGAAAAGACAGTTTCTTTCCCACCTGCAGATAAGCCTGAAAGGAAAATAGGGAAAACAGTCAATGCTTTAGGAACAACTAAAATATCTAACAAAAGTAGCACAACACTTTACTGTTTTTATTTAACTTGGGTCATTACCACTGATGCTAAAAATGGCAAAGTGAGCTGAAAGGTACTGACATGCAATTTATTTCCTTACCTTCATAATCATTTTGTGATAATTTCTTTTAAACTTTGTATATCTTGAAAATATTCATCAAGAAATTAAGAATTGTAACTTGTGAGTGTGGTTTGGGTAGGGGGAAATGAGATAGAATAATAGGAGGGGTGGTATTGACCACAAAGCATTATACTTAGAATTTATTTGATTTATGGAATTGTAACCCCTTTGTACATCTTAATAAAAACTACTTAATATTGTAAAAAGGAAAATGACAAAAACTCACCAGAAAAATTTTAAAGTAATGTGAAAATAACAGTATATGAGTAAACTGTAGTATATTGCATGAGACAGACTATAAAGTTAGTTTTTGACAATATGCCACCTTGAAGCACATCATGCTATTTCCTATCTATCTCTGAAACACATGTGGCTGTGAGGAAGATTTTGCTCATGTGAAGTGTTATCACTCTCATCCAAGCAGACATTTTTCTTGGCATCTAATCTAACTAGCTGAAAGCATGCATAGCTCATTTTTCAAGGTCAGTTCTTTCCTAAAAATAAAGGTGAACTCCAAATTGGTGGAACTCAGAAGCAACTATCAGCCTTCAGATTCTTCTGTTCCTAAAATTTCAGATTTTTCATAGCTTCTACATTTGTTGGGGTTTTTTTTTTTGCTCAAAAGTAGAACCACAGAAAATTTAGCATACCATACTGAGTTAAGAATATAAGGATTAATACTCAATATATGGAGAATATATGAAGGAATAGGTCTTTTACAACATTTCTTTTTATGAGTGAGAAGGGACCTAATAAATTACTTTATTAAATCTCTTCTCACAAGTGAAGATAAATGTCATCTGGGGCTTAAGGTCTCATGCATTACATATAATGTACAGTTCTGTCTATCTTCTATATTTCTATATTTTGTCAAAATCACCCAATGGGCTTTATTTCATCAGTGAATACTTTTTTTCTTGAAGACAAAAATGGAAATAATGTATTGAGAAGAAAGTGTCTGATTTCATTTAGAAGCATGTTCAACTTGCTTGTCTGCTCTTCGATCACTGTATATGCCACAACACTTAACTTCCTACAATGTTTCAACTCCCAGATGTGGGTCACTATAGCATTTATTTTTATGTTCAATGGAAATTAGACAAGGTTTGAATCTTTGACTAAAATTTCTCTGGGTCTTTTTAGTGTTCTTTCATAGTCTAACACCATATGGTTTGCATAAACTTGTTTCTTCTCCTTTGTTAGTCATTTTAAGTAATCAACTGCAAACACTCTGTTAACTATATTAGATTCAAAAATAACACCCTATTCTTACCTGAAGCCATGTCATTCCTATATTTTATCATTATTTCTTTTTTCCCATTTGTGACTATGTTAGTAAAATTCTCAGGGGCAGCTTTTATAGCCTGCTAAAGCTATAGTTAGCATACTGATTTCCATGAGGAATTATATTTTATATGATGACCTACTGTAGATACAAATAATGAAAACCAAAGATAAACATACATTATATATGTATGTTTCATAAACAACTCAAACTGTGATGCACACTGACACTTTGCACTATAGTACACTATTAAAGGTAAATTGATTTTAAAACCTAGAAGTTGTTAGATGCAACTTGGAAAAAAAAAGACTGTAGTCATGATTTTTGATCATGAATTTCCTCTACCTCTAGCACCACACCAAGTCCTTACCCATGAAAATGCGTAACATTACCCTTGACACTTTTCCACTTACTACTAGATACAGATTAAAATCATTCCTGTAGCATGCAGACAGGTTACTTCCTGACCTACATATCTGCTCTTCAAATATATGGTCAAGCCATCCCACTCTATACTTCTTCCATGCAATACTCTTGTTGGGAATAATAGCTTCAACTCTTGATATGTTCCATCCCTCAAAGTTCTATGAAAGTTTCCTTTTCCTCCTTGTAGAGCTTTCTCTAGACCTTCGTTTCTTCTCTAGTATCACTAATGGGCTTACCTCCCTTTAAAAATAGAATCCCGACTTGGAGAGATTTACTCTCCAGAAATTCCCTTACCTTGCAGTAGTCATTTTTTTTTATTGTAATGTATAGAGGGGTCACAGTTATATTCGCCAGATAGAGGGTGCATTACTTCACACACATTGACACCCCCTCTCATGTTTTTGTCCCCATTTCCCTCCCTCTACCCCCTCCCCGCATCTTGTTTCCACCCTTTCCTTTCCTATTTCAAATAAACAAATAAATGCATATACAATATACCAGGTAACAAAGTCAGATACAGTAACAATATGAGATTAATCAAAGGGCAATGAAAGAGAAGAGAAACAACATAGTATATTAAGAACAGCAATAACATAATACAAAGCCTATGTTCCTTTGGGTCTGGCTTACTTCACTTTGTATGATTTTTTCCAAGTCTTTCCATTTCCTTACAAATGGGGCGGTGTCATTCTTTCTGATGGCAGCATAGAATTCCATTGTGTATAAGTACCACAGCTTCGTGATCCTATCATCTATGGAGAGGTATCTGGGTTGGTTCCATATCTTTGCTATGGTAAATAATCCTGCAATGAACATCGTTGTGCTAGTGGAGGAGTGGTCATTTTTGTATGGATTTATCATAAAGGATGATTGCTGTCTGCTGGTGCATTTTTTCAAATATTGTATTTCTTTATATGTTTCTTTTGAATATTTGCATTATTGTTCATTAGATACATGGCTTTCTACGGTCTTTCAAGACCCAGAAGCAGACGTTACACTTCCATCCAAACCAAAGAAAATTGATTCAGGTCTGGTATTTCAATATAAATAATTAACTGCTTAGAAAACTAGCCTACATGCATGGAGCAACTGCTTTCACACAGACGACAGGGAGCATAAAAGTGTGTCATCTGCTAAAGAAAAAAAGAAGTGAAGCCTCTATTGGTTGTCTTCCAGAAATGCTCTTTCTGCAGGCTAGAACTCAGGAGAGGAAGGAAGGAAGGAAGGAAGGAAGGAAGGAAGGAAGGAAGGAAGGAAGGAAGGAAGGAAGGAAGGAAGGAAGGAAGGAAGGAAGGAAGGAAAGGAGGGAGGGAGGGAGGAAGGGAGGGAAAGAAACAAAGAATGAGAGAAAGAGAGGAAAGAGGGAAGGAAAGAGGTGGAGAAAAGAATGACAGAAAGGGAAAAAAGAGGAAGGAAGGAAGGAAGAAAGAAAGGAAGGGAAAAAGAAAGAAAAGAAAGAAAAAGAAAGAAAAGGATGGAAGGGAGGAAAAGAAAATTAACACAACTATTTAATGTAAAATCATGAAAACAATTTGTGGAGATTATGTACAAGAAAGTATTTTTAAGCCAGGTGCTGGTGGCTCACACCTGTCATCCTAGCTACTCAGGAGGCTGAGATCTGAGGATCACAGTTCAAAGCCAGTCCAGGCAGGAAAATCTGTGAGACTCTTATCTTCAATTAACCATCAGAAAACTGGAAGTGGTGCTGTGGCTTAAATAGTAGAGCACTAGCCTTGAGATGAAGTGCTCAGGGACAGACCCCAAGCACAGAGTTCAAGCCCAGTGACCAACAAAGAGAGAAAAAAAAAGAAAATATTTTAAAAGTATTAATTGTAGGGTCAGGAGTTTGGCCTAGTGGTAGAGTGCTTGCCTAACATGCACAAAGACCCATGTTCAATTCCTTGGTAGCACATACATAGAAAAAAGCTGGAAGTGGTGCTGAGGCTCAAGTGGTAGAGCTCTAGTACCCAGGCCCTGAGCTTAAGCCCAGGACTGGCAAAAAAAAATTTTAAAAAGTATTAATTGTAGCAAGTGTGGAAGGGGAAAAAGCAGCTCTGTATCATAAGTCTCTTTTATTATATTACAATCAAATATTCACATATAAAATTTCCAGCAATGGTTAACTACAGAACCCTCAGGATTCAGTAGACATGATTTGAATACATCAAGAATTTGGATATTCTTGAAGGTGCTACAAAGGGTCAGTAATACCAAATTCCATCAGGCACGAATAGATCTAGTACATGCAGCCAAATATCTTACATAAGATATTATATTTCTTGGAGACTTATTTCTCTTATACTTCAGCATTAGTCAACCTTTCATATATGCTCTAGTGTCACTGTCATAAAGAGGTCTATGCCACACAAGAGAATCTAGCCACTCAGATCAAATTGAAGGACTTCTAGAAGTTCCCCCAAACAATGTGAAGTATGCTAAACTCAAGGGGTTGAAAAGGTTCCCCATATAATTAGATATAAGCAGAAATTCAGAGGTATCCTCATTTGCTTCTTTCTGTTATGGGACACTTACCTTTCCCAGACAGATTAAATGTCATAGACAGACAGATAGACAAACAGATAATCTGATTGATAGATAGTTTTATAATATGTGTGCATCTTAATTTTATCTTAATGGATAAAAATATACTCTAAAGAATTAGTCAAGTATCCACATGTCCCTATTAGAAAATATAGGGTTTTTTTTTCTGCTGCTGTTTTTTTTTTTTTTTTTTTTTTCTTGTTATTTGTTGGCTGGCTGGCTGGTTGGTTGGTTGGTGTGAGTGCTGATCCTGGGACTTGAATTCATGGCCTGGATGGTGTCCCTGAGCTTCTTTTTGTTCAAGGCTATTATTCTATAACTTGAGCCACAACTTCACTTTTGGCTTTCCTTTTTGTTCCGGTGTGGGGGATAGTTCATTGGAGAGAAGAGATATACAGACTCTCCTACCTGGGCTGGCTTCACACTGCAATCCTCGAATCTCACCCTCCTGAATATTACAGGCATGAATAAACAATTGTGGTAACATTTTTAAGGGATAATAAAGTCAGGAAGTAGTTTGAAAAAATATAATAATTGGGAACATAAATATTTGGGGGACTTCAAGGAAATATTGAAACTTCTAGTACTTGACAATTTAATATATAAAAGGAATACATTCTACTCTGTAATTATGGCTATGAACAAACAGAAACTGTACATTTGGAAGTGATCTTTGGGCAAAAAAAAATGTGTATAAATTGATCCAATCACTGAAATCTGCTCATTTATAGCCAGGAGACACAGAAACAACTGTGGAGCTTCAAATAGGAATAACAAGTATGTTTTCAAGTTGATTTACTTATAATATATATGAATATTATAGAAGGATTGTCTCACTAACATTTATAATACCTTTTTCATTTTTACAAGTGAGAAAAAGAAATCATCTTAAGCATTAGTTATTACTTATAAGGGATTAATTTGTGTGCCCTGATTGTTACTTTAGACTGCACTGAAAGTCCTCCCTGATCCCAGCATCTGGGCAAGACAATGACAAAGCTCACTGAAACTGTGAAGATCCTTTTTTGAAATATCTGGCCCTTGATAGTCTCTTCAGCTGCATTCAGAATAACAATCCTTCCACTCACTTGATTACGAATAGTACTCATGAACAAAGTCTTCCCACTCTTATTCCCACTCTCATATCTGACAATAAAATGGACAGTCAAGACCAAGTTTACAGGACTATTCTGCTAAAAAGGGATTTAAATTATTTGACTGCTCTTCTTTATTACATAAGCAAGTTATAGAAAAATACTTCAGGCGAGTGAAGCTCTGTGAAGACTAAAGGGGGCTTTAAACACAGCTGAGATCTTCAGGAAGTTAGGCTGAGCAGAGTGGTCCTGGACTGTAATAATCTTTATAAAGAGAAATCATAATCAAGGTCATTTGAGAAGAAAAAAACGACAAATTTTCCTGTACCCCTGTACATCCCTCTACATTCCTGTAGAGGATGCACACAGTAATTAGACAAAATTGTAAAAGTATTCTGGAATATATTTTTTATGACACAGAAATAAGAAAGTGAACATCTTTGCACAATGACCTGCAAAAATGCAAATGAGGGTTCATTATTTCTAGGACAACAACACCATGGATATAATTTAAAATATTACATCCTCATTGTATGTGATTGAAGGTCTTACGGATGCTAAATTTGCTTCAAGAATTGCTTCCTGTTCTTTCAAGTTAGCTTATGAACCCAACATCAAAGATTAGCAATCAGTCCTGCAAAGAGCAAAGAGCATTGCTCTCTCCTAGACTACAGTGGTCTCTTGTCTTTCCTAAGAGATTTCCTCTAAGCAATGACTCAGCTCTAGTATGAAGGGTTTTTACAACACTTTACTTAATCCCACTATAATACATAAAGTATGTGTCTGGACAAGACAAGGTATACTATCACTCTAAAATGGAATATGTGAACCACTTCTAGAGAGATGTCAGGAACACTTTTCTTTTTTTTTTTTTTTTTTTTTTTTGCCAGTCGTGGGCTTGAGCTCAGGGCCTGAGCACCGTCCTTGGACTTTCTCAAGGCTAGAGCTCTACCACTTGAGCCTCAGCACCACTTCTGGCTTTTTCTCTATATGTGGTACCAAGGAATCGAACCCGGGTCTTCATGCATGCTAGGCAAGCACTTTAACCACTAGGCCAAACTCCTGGCCCCCAGGAATACTTTCCTGTAAAATTGTGATTTACACTAACACAAACAAAAGAAACCCACATGAGAGGTCTATCAGAAACCACCTGCTTGAAATAAAAGGTATCCAGGCAAGATTTTTCTCCTATACATCAAATTAGGAAATAGAAATGATTTTATGTGATTTCGCTTTGTTTTTAGTGTGTGTGTGTGTGTGTGTGTGTGTGTGTGTGTGTGTGTGTGTGTGCAGGTGCATGTGCTTGTGTTGATTCTGGGGCTTGAATTCAGAGCCTGGGAGCCATCCCTGAGCTTTTTTGCTCATGGTTAGTTCGATAACACTTGATCCACAGCTCCACTTCTGTTTTTATTTTGGTGTGTGTGGGGGCAGTGGCTTGGGCACTGTCCTTGAACACTTTTTGCTCAAGGCTAGTGCTCTCCCACTTGAGCCACAGCACCACTTCTGTGTATATGATACCAAGTATTTGAACCCAAGGTTTCATGAATTCTAGATGGCCACTAAGCCAAATTCCAGGCCCTACAAGGAATCTTTAATCCAGCTAGTGTTCTAAATCTCAAGAATATAGGTTTTTATTTTATTATTGAGAAAAAGACTACAAAAAATTGAAAGCCTTTATTATTTGAAATATTTGTTATGAATGTAAAATGAGTTCCAAATTATTACCCAAAGCTATATAGGAATGATATTTTCAATAAAGCCTAAAAAATCAAGAGGTAAACAAATAATGGAAAGGAAAGTTATAGAATCCATTTGGCCCTCACATCAACCAGTCCTCTAAGTCAAGCAGTTTTATGTTTTCTACTGTTTCTGCTCACTTCTTCCAGTTTGCTCATCCATGTTCAGGAAGAACAGCTGGTCTCTGTCTTCCTTACAATAACCATCCATATTCCCAGAGTTATATCAGATTTAGATTTCCTCTTCTCTAGGCATACAGCCCAACTCCTTTCAGTTTTCCTCAGAGGTCCCATTTTTCACCCATTTTATCATTTTGCTGATTGCCTCTGGACTCTCTCCAAGCTTCATATCTTCTTTCAGTTGTGCTTCTCCAAATGGAGCAGGCCTTGTTGCTAGAAGACATAGCCACTACCAAACATTCTGATTACTTCCTGTTTACACTGGTGGAAGTATAAATACCAAAAGCCAAACCTTGAGCTATTATTCATTTGTATTTTCATTTCCTGATTCCTTTGGTTAATAAAATTCTTATTCTGGCATTTTTTTTACTTATTTTATTTATTGTTTTTACTGTCACTTAATTTATTTTTTAAATATATTTTACAGTTAAGGTGAAATAGGGGTTATAGTTACATAAGTAAGAATACATTTGTTTTATAACATTGTCACCTCTTCCCTCATTTTCTCCAGTTTTCACCCTACCAACCTCCCTCCTCCACAAATTATGTAGTTCATTTTCAATAGTAACACTGTTGCATTTTTTTCACATTTTGTTCCACTATTTCTGTGCTCCCTCTTACCCTCCTCAAGACAGATAAACTTATATACAAGTAAAAAGGTACAGAAATCAAAGTAGTAACAAAGGAGGAAAAAAAACCTTAAAAGCAAAAATAAAAAGCAAATTAGCAAAACCAAATAAACCAAACTCATGCTCCATTTCATGGAGTTCATTTCGGTAAACATCACTTATATAATTATATGCAAATAGCTATTGAACCTCTGTGATCCTTTCCTAAGAATAGCCTGCTTAGGTCTCACTGTGTGAATGTTTAGAAAGTTTAGAGTCCTGTATAATTTACCATGTCCATGTGTATTTTTTTTCCTTTTATCATCTAATGTGTTTAATTGCAGATTTCTAGTCACATTCTAATTACTACAAGTGAGAGAAAACATACAACCTAGGTTTCTTTCAGTGTGACTTACTTTGCTTAATACAAATTTTTCCCAAGTCTTTCCATTTCCTTATGCATGGTGCAATATTCTTTGTGATAAAATAGAATTTCATGTGTATATTTACCACATTCTTTTGATCCATTTGCCCATTGAGGAGCATTTGGGTTTATTCCATATCTTGGCTATCATAAACAATGCTGCAAGGAACATGATTATGCTGATAGTTTTTGTGCATCCTTGATTGTGATTTATTGAATAAATGCTCAGGAGTGGAATTGGTGGGTCACAGGAAAGCTCTATGTTTAATCTTTTGAGAAACCTCCACACTACTTCCCAGAGTGGTCTCAACAACAGTGTAGTAGTATTCCTTTTAGACCACATTACCTCCAGCTCTCTTATCATAAAACCTAATAAGAATTAATTTCTTAACTCAGATTTATAAAGATATAAATTTTTGAAGTTTTATGCTGGAATCCCAAATTCTCTTTGCACTGATTGTGTATGATGTAAGACACAATTCCAGTTTGCTCTTCTTACACACAGATAAGCACTTGTAATATGTTACATAGCAACCAAGTTTTCTTCAGTTCCAATCCTACCACTGCTGTTACTTGAATGTGGCCCTTAAAGATTTGCATTTTTGAAAGGTTGGTTTCCAGAGTAACAGTACTAAAAGATGACAGAATGTGTAAGAGATGGTTACCATAGACATCATCCTCAAGAGAGATTAATGTAGTTCTCCTGTGGGGTACAAGTGAAACAATGAACACCTATCCACAGTTTTCAGGTTCTTCCAGAGATTGGAGAGATTTCCCACACTTTGAAGAAAGAGTAATACATGGTTCAGAAGTCAGATTGAGTGCTACACACTTATAACCCCAGCACTTCATAAGATAAGGTAGGAGTATTCCAGATTCAATATCAGCCTAAGCCACATAGCAAGAGTCTGACTTCATAAGCCAAGCATTTCTTCCATTCACTTATCTGTTTTGTAACCCATACTTTTGTGCAAATATATCCTGGGACATTTACCACCTGCCTCACTCCCTGAGAAGAGGCCTTGTTACTATCAGGGTTCTTAAGTGGTCCCATCCACCTAGGGAGGACTTTTGCTCTTCCGTTAAATTCAAATCAAAGATGAGTCTGTGACTCTGATGTTTAACAGTTTACTCCAGTAATACTCTTAGAAGAACAGAGCAGGGCACTGGAATGTTTCATATACAGTCAAGGTTCAGATGGTCTCCTGACCAAAGGGAGTTTTGGAGTATTGATTTGGGTTTCAAGGATTCCTTTTTCATTTGTTTTATCTGTATCCCATCTAGGTAAGATACCAGGTGATTCCTTAATAAAGAAAACTTATTCTTCTGAATAAGATTCATGAAAGTTGGGGCCGGGAGTTTGGCCTAGCGGTTAAAGTGCTTGCCTAGCATGCATGAAGACCTGGGTTCGATTCCTCGGTACCCCACATACATAGCAAAAAGCCAGAAGTTGTGCTGAGGCTCAAGTGGTAGAGCTCTAGCCTTGAGAAAGTCCAAGGACAGTGCTCAAGCCCTGAGCTCAAGCCCGGGACTGGCAAAAAAAAAAAAAAAAGATTCATGAAAGTTGTGTCTGTTCTGGATTGATCTTGTCTCTAGGGTAATCACAGTTTGTAGGTCCTATTATCATAAAGACTCATGGCAAGTAGTAAAGGTGCCTTGAGAAATTTAAGTGAGTCCAGTAGCTATCAATAAATGTCAGTCTCCTACAATTCAAGGCAACCTTGTAGGTTAAATTGCCTTAGAAAAACACTACAGATACAGGAAGAGTAGAAAGAATGGGAATAGGCCCATGGCTACCTTTTTTTTTTTTTTGTCGTTTGTGGGGCTTGAACTCTGGGCTTGGGCATTGTTCCTAAGTTCTTAAGCTCAAGGCTACTGCTCTACCCCTTTGAACCACAGCATCACATCTGGTTTTCCAGTAGTTAATTGGAGATTAGGAGTCTCACAGACTTTTGTGCCAGGGCTTGCATTGAACTGTGATCCTCAGATCTCAGCTTCCTGAGTAGCTAGGAATACAGGTGTGAGCCACCGGCTCCTGGCCCATGACTACTTTTTTTTTTTTTTTTTGCCAGTCCTGGACTTGAGCTCAGGGCCTGAGCACTATATCCTTGGACTTTCTCAAAGCTAGAGCTCTACCACTTGAGCCTCTGCACCATTTCCGGCTTTTGTCTATGTATGTGGTACCGAGGAATTGAACCTGGGTCTTCGTGCATGCTAGGCAAGCACTCTACCACTAGGCCAAACTCCCGACCCCCATGACTACTTTTTAAAAGTTCTCTTTTCTGAGATAAACTACAGAGCTAGTTAATATTTTATTTACATATAATCACTTTATGGAAGGTGGTTGAGCTTAGAAGTTCTTAAACAATTTACTCAGTGTTTTCAAGAACTTTCTAGAAAGCTCTCTGCTCAGAATAAAGCAGGTAGGTACCCAGGAACAAATGCAAGTATGCCTGGCAAGATAATGCCACTGAAGTTGGGGGAAACAGCAAGGAAAAGAAAAGTGACAACTCTTTTTCATAAATAAACAAGTTCAAGTATAAAAAAAATTTAAAAAATAAATGTCAGTCTCCTTATTGTATAGTACATCTTCCAAACCACCACCATTAATTGTACACACAAAAGGATATTAATGTATTGTAATTGAAAATAAATCATTTTGTATTAAGTCATTGGAAATAGGGGGATATTTGGTACAGCAGCAAGACCTAGCCTTTCATGGCTAGTTTACACACCTATTCCTCAATTATTTTGAGAAGTGGAAATATAAAGTGTGTGTGCATGAGAACAAGCAATATGTCAGGAACACTATGGCTTCAGCTTTATATCAATGCAATAAAGTGAATGTCACAGTAAGGCAAGTAACATGTTTTGGGGGAGTGTGTGCACATAAAAGTAACCATCTACTGTACATTATTAAATGTGCAATAATTCTATGTAAAAATCAATGCACATACCTTATAGATACTTTGTTGATAAACTCCCAACATGGAGAGTCTTGTGTTAAGCAAATCATGATTTTTTTGTAGAAAAGCAAAAATCAAAAAAATGCAATAGAATGAATCGTAATAAATGAGATAAGCTGATAGGATATTGTACTATCTGTGTATTATTGCATGTTATTATACGTGCAACTTATACTCAACAAATGCCAACAGAAAACAACAAATGCCAACAGAAAACATATAAAATCCATATGAAACCTGTATGAATCATTCATTCTGAGAGGGGATGATTAACTACTTAGATGTCCCAGATGACCCGATTTGCAATTTAAAGTATGAAGCCCACTATCAGGATGACCCTAGGCATCCCAAATGTTAATCATGAGGAGGTCATTCAAAGGGCCTGATGGCTGTCATTAGGATAAGATACTGTAGGTCATCTAAGAAAATAAATTAACTTGAAAACCAAGATAATAAAAGTTTGACCCAAATTGTGGAACAAAACTCCATACCCGGAAAGAAAGACCCTAGAGAGAAAGTAATTTAGGGCTGAGTGCCAATATCTATTCATGTTAGTGTAACTAGTTCTTTTTTGAAGTATAATATATCAAGTCAGGACATAATTCCTAAATTGAACAGAGTCCTTAAATTCTTATAATCTAATAGAGTGTGAAAATAAGACAAAAATAAGTAAGGTTTATGTGACAATTTCAAATGGAAAATATATTGTATTAGCTAATAACATCAAACTATTTTTTCTCCTACTTCCAAATGTGACACTTATTTACATTTGAGAACTTCGAAAAATGTATAAATTAGTTAACGTCTCAGAATCAGTTTGCTCATCTCTAACGTGGGACTACAACCAGTATTCACTTGATAGCATAATTATTCAATAAAACAACAGATCTAAAACACTTAGACTGATGATCTATAAATAGTTGCATTGATTGGTTTCAATAAAATTAGCTATCATTTATTTTTATTTTACCTTTAAGATAGAGTCTAATAGTTAAAGTCCAATTGGTCCTCAAACTTTACTGCCTCCTCTGCAATGGGATTATTGGTATATGTCAACATCCCTAGTAAGTATTATTATCTTGATTTTAGGACTTTAATTACTTCATGAATGTATGCCTAAATTCTCTGAATTCTCAATTGAATCTTAAGTCAATCCATTTCATTATACCTTTATGTCTCTCTACCTCTAGATATAAATTCTGAAGATATTGTTATATTTAGCATCCACTCTACTTCTTTAGATTAAAAAAGAAAGTACAATTTTCATACTAACAAAAGTTTACTTTTCTTTATAAATTATTAACTTATCTTAATATTTCTATTATGCATGCACTTTTCTAGAAAATTATTTTTAATAATTGGGTGGATGATATATACCAGTATTAACTTAAGACATCTAGGGATCTTAATTACATTAAATTTAACAAATATTTTAAAAACTCTATTATGGGCCAGCCATTATACTGGATGCTGGAGATACAGGGTGAATAGTTCGTGTTTCATGTGCTTAGTAAACCTGTAATCCAAAAGTTAGAGCTGCATTTAAAACTACTTTGATATGCTGATGGGATGAAGACTCTCAAATGTATATTGAGAGCTCTGGGTGGCTCAAGTCACCTTAACAAGACGAATTCTGCACTCTGTCCCCAGGACAACTGCATGTGAGAAGGACTGAGCACAGCAGGCAAATTCCCATCTGGCTGAGCCATATCTGTGGGTGAGGAGCTGTACAATGCAGCAAGATACAGACAACTTTGGATTATACATAGTGTTCTGCAGATAATGGGAGGCCCTTAGCATTGTAATCAGGGTAAAAACACAGGAAGCATGTTTGGAGGGATAGGTGAATATGCTAACTTGGCCTTTTAAAACATGAGTAAAACTGTGATGCTTAAGTTTCTGGCACAAGAACAGTACTGTAGGATTTATTCTAGCCAACTCACTGTGGAAAGTGGAGAGACACATCACTTCTGAAGAAAAGCATGGAAAAATCTGTCATTTGGGGTTTTTTTGTGACCTGGCTTATGTATTTGCAACTAGAAGGCCCATAAAAACAAAAATAGGTGAAATACTGAATTTTCACAAAAGCAGATAATGTGGGAAGATTTTGAAAAATTAGAAGTAAATCTGTATTTTGGTATCATTCATTACCATGAAGTAACTCAGTCTAAACAAGAGATACTTACAGAGGTTAATTACTGTCTGTGTCTAAAAAGTAATAAAGGAGGAAGAGATGAGTTTCTAGATTAATAATTATTAAGAAGTTTTTATGAATGAGAAATTTCAGAATAAAAAATTAGTAAAAATTGCTCTGAAAGAGCTAAAAGTAGACTTTGAAGTTTGTGTGTATTTGTGGCAGATACACTCAGGCATAACATTTTGAGCCAGAAGTGCAATGAATTCTCAAAAATGAAAAAAATGAGATTCAGATATTCATATTGGAAATTATGGTTAAAATTATAATAACAAATGATTCAAAGGAGTTACAAAGTAACTTCTGAATTTAGGGTACATAAGTAATCCAAACTTCCAAAATCAATTTCCTTATCTAAATTATTAAATTTAGCCAAACACACTTTTAATAAAATATAAGTTAAAACACTATAAATTTCCATCTTTGTAATTTGTAGTGAATTATTTTTCCTCGAAATGTGTGTGACTGGACTATAATGGATATTTTTTATTGATGAAGTGCAAATATTTCAATTTTCTACCTCTTTATTTTAAAGTACTTTTTTCCCTTTTCTTTCTTTCTTTCTTTCTTTCTTTCTTTCTTTCTTTCTTTCTTTCTTTCTTTTTTTGGGGCCATGTAGCTTGAACTAGGCCAGGGCGCTGTCCCTGAGCACTTCAGCTCACAGCTACCACCTTACCCTTGAGCCAAGCCCCACTTCCTATTTTCTAGACAATAACTGAAGATAAGAATCTCAGGTCCTTTTGTGCTTTGAACCTTGATCCTCAGATTTCAGCCTCCTGAAGTAGCTAGGATTAGAGGCATGAGCCACCATGCCCTGATTAATTTAACATATTTTATTTCCACACTCAGTAGATATTTCTGAGAAATAATGGACCTTGCCTGTCCTATGCTCATATGGAAATGTTATCAGCATTAATGATCACATTAAAGATTTAAAGAGTAGCCTTCCTTTTTTCATGCCTGCCTTTCATTTGAATGCTCATTGAATCCTTTCACAAATTCTGTCATGCCTTCAAAATGTATACCATATCTACCCACTTAACCAACCTGTACATCTTTATCTTAGCTCCTATTACCTGTTACCTGGTTACTAGTCCTTCCTCAAAAAAAATCTCTCTTTTACCTGAATTCCAAATTCCTTGCTATAGTGTAGATATGGTTTAAGTGTGTTTTCCAAGGATTCTTGTGTTGGAGACTTGGACCTTAATGTGGTAATGTACAGAGATAATATGGACTGCAAGAGGAGGGGTCTAATGGGAAGTCCTTAGGTCATTGGGAGAACTGAACTTTGAAGGATTAAGATAGTTCCTGTGGGACCTCTATGTTACTTCTCTCAAGATAACTGGCATAGAAATCTCTAAGGTGATCCCTGCATATCTCTGGCTTTCTGTCTGGCAAGGTGATCCCTCCTTTTCCACATGAAGGCGATCGATCATATCTGCCAAAGACTTTCATCTTGCCCAAATGATGCTGGTGCCATGTCTTGGAACCTCCAGAATTATGACAGAAATAAAACTTTTTATTAAAGTTATCCCACCTCAGATATCTCATTATGGTAATAAAAACTAGACAAGTACAAAAGTAATTAATTCACTGTCCATTGAAATATTGAACTCATGTAATTTCTAATATGAAAGGCTAGAGACTGAAATTTGGTGGTCAAGATAAGCTAAATGCATTCAGAGAAGTTTATTCAAGTGCAATGCACATAGCAATGATAAAACTTAAGATGCAAACTCAGCCCCAATGGAAGCTTACGGAAACAAAGCCGTTTATACATAAATGTTTAAATGAATAGATACACACAGAAAACTGTTATTTATTTTCTAAGATAGTTTAATTTGAAACATTTGATAAAGCTTTTGTAGCTAAAATTATTCTCAAAATATCTATGAGATAGTCAGATAATGCTTGCAAGCAATTATACTGTGGAATAGGTCTGTATTTCATAAGGCAATCCAACCCTAACATTATATGTATTTTCTTCTTTCATAAGACAAAGACTGAGAAATAAATGCTGGGTTACAGATCATCTTTTCATAGCATTTCCTCACTTCATTCCTTTGAAATTAAATATTTAACGTTTATAAGTAATAATATTGATAGTTTTGAATTATTCACAAGTTTAACACTCACAACATGTGTGGAGATATTAGCTTTGCTCTCATTCTTTAAAGGAAGACTTTGTTTCTCAGAAAAGTTAAGTGACTTGTCATCTCATTAGTAGCAGACAAAAAAAGAACATTTATCTGATACTAATAGCCTTGTTTTTTTCTTCACAGTTTTCACATTATTAGGATACCAGGACATCTTGCTCATGTCCACCCAAGCCAAGAACAAAGCTGCACACACACACACACACACACACACACACACACACACACACACACAACACACAGAGTATATAATATCCTTCACATTTTTGCAAGAACCTAGGGCATCCTAGCTTATCAAAGAATTAATGCAATTCACTGCATGGGAAGGCACACATTAGGGAAATTTTCCCCTTTCTGTTTGAAAGAGCCTTGGTGAAGTCTGATTTTCAGTGACCTTTAGGAAGCTAGGAATCTTCAAGTCAAAAGGCCCAACCCAGAAGCCCTCTCGCCATGTCCATTCCCTGGCCTTCTTCTGACCCATAACCATCAGTGTCACAAGCAGCCCACTCTCTACTGTCATCCCTAGGTACTACCTGACACATTCCTGGCACAGAAAGACTGGCACTAAGTAGACAGGAAATAAGTGTGCAGAGGGATTAAATGTACCCTGTTCATGGCTTGAAAGTTTGTAAAGAAAGTACTGAACACAGACTTCCCATAGAATCAAAAGGAAAATTTATGCATCGCCTTTGAGTTCAACTTCTCCATTAAAGCTTTTTCCCTATAATCTAGGGAGTTCTTATCTTGGTGACTTATGATGTTATGGAGGGGCTCATGCATGGAAAATGTCAATAGAAATAGTAACTCTGGAAGGGAAGGGCCTCCTAATTAGTCCCCATTTAGATTTTATGATGGCTTTGAGATCTGCTCATCCTGACAGTGCGCACTGTGGTTACATATTGTTCTAGCCTGAGGGAACCATAGGAAAATCCAGATTTATTGTACCTATCATACCAGCATATTTCATTTGCCATTATGAGCAGCCATCTCGCAATGATGCAGGAGTATTTATTACAGATTAAATTGTAGGACCTGGATGGTTTAGTGAGGTTCTTGAGGTATCATTTATGTCATTAACTGGCTCATTATCAGATCTGCAAATCTCTATTCTTTCCTGAGCTTTCTGTTTGAACACTGAAGCTTCCAGGCAGCTTCTGGGCTGTATTTTGTAGCGACTTTTAAGTTTAAACACAGATAAAGCAAATCGCTTGCATCACCCCAGTGTTGTTGGTTTACCTGATTTCCTGGAAAATCGTAACAAATCCCTCTTTAGTGCTGTTTTCTGGGGGTCAGGGCTGGAAGAATAGTTCAGTTTGGACTTGGTGCTAGATCTGTAGTGGAGGAGGGGGTGGGGGTGACTTTGGAGTGGCAGGATCCTGGGGATTTATTTTCAGAGGTGGCTAACGCTAATTAGTTTAGGAGTGCGGGGCTGCTTTCAGAAGATGCAGCCTCGAGTTTTTCTTCTCTGATAAATAACCCCACGTTTGAAAAAGCAGGAAGGGAGAGAAGAGTGTGTGCAATTTAATTGTGGTTATTTAAGAACTTAGCTGCTCTTCCGTGCAGATTATTGGTGGCTTGGTGGCGGGAGAGTTCGGTTTTCATGTCTTGGTAGCTCTGGGACAGCGTTTTAATTCTATGTGGGAAGGTATGCGATGGAGATTCGCTGATGGCTGATTATGATATACATATATTTTAAGATAACAGAATATCCGTGCCTAAAGCAGGCCGATGAGCATTTTCATGAAGGACCACAGTGTCTGCTCCTAGCTGTCTCGCTTTCTATTTGCATTTACTGTTTGATTCCAAGTGGGGGGCTCTTTGTTGTTGGTATTTGCCCTATTTACTCTCCTATATTGCTTTTTCATAAAACCCAGGGAATGGCATTTCAGTTGCTGTGTTCTTTGGTATTAAAATACTCCCATGCAGGCACAAAAGTACCTATAGAAATGCTGTGCTCAAATTCAGAGATTATCTGGGAAAGAAATGCCTCGTGATTTAATTGTTGAGCATAATTAATTCAGTGAATAGACAATAGTTGCTGGAAAAGGTGTTTTCCCACAAAGGAAAGTCACAGGTAGAGGCTTATGAATTTTTTAACCAATATTTCATATGAGACAGCTGTATTTGAATTGGCTGACCATTACCATTTGCACAGTTTAATTTTATAAAGTAGTTTCCTTTTTATTTCTAGGGCCATATTAAACAATTTCACTATTAGCTTATCGCTCTAAAAAAATGTACAAACTAAGTCACATGTGCAACTGTCCCTCTGCATCTAAATGAAAATGGGTGACACACCCTGTATGAACTAAAATGAGCATTTGTGACTGGATGGCAGCCATACACTGAATTTGCCCTGCTTTAGTCCATGAGCTGTGCCCCTTCTCATAAGCAGACGCTAAGCCCTGTCTTTTTTTCACCAGTGATAACAGAGAAGGCTGTAGAAAGCTACTCATTTTTACTTGTTGCTTGCAAGTTAGAGTTAAGAAAGCATTACAGAAAGGCCAAAGGGAATTATTTGGTTTTAGTTTTCATCACTAACTAGGATAATAAGGATGTTTTGATAGTGCTATGATTGCCTCTTTGTTGTTGTAACAAGGTTAAACTGTCCATTATCTCTTTTACTGAACAAGATTTGGTAACAAGGATTGCACAATTTCTAACTTGCCCTTTGTGATATCCATTGTGTATATCAAATGCAGTATTGTTTTCAGACAGAGAGATTTCAGGATGTAATTATACATCTTAAAATATATTTGAGATAGTGTGTCTTTGCTACCCATCTGCATCAGGCAAAGTAAAATTAGTTAGGAATCGAGGTTTGAAAGGTAATGTAGCCATTACCTGACCAATGTAACTGTGACCCTTCTATACATTATACTGACAATAAAATACAATAAAAAATTTTAAGTAAAATTGGTTAGATTCTAGGAGGTTTTGTTTATGTCTTAATTTTTCCCTTAAGATTAAGTATTAAGAAAAATATTTCTACTTTTTTTCTAACAAAAATGTAAAATTATACAATTTCTTTAAAAAAAAACAAACAAACCCTATTTAGGTCTCAGTTCCTTACATTGATTTCTCCCATTTAAATCTTTAAGAAATATCATATGTACCAAGACATGAGAAAGGGTATCAATGTATGTGAAGTAGTGCACCTTCTATCTAGTGAATATAATATAACCCTTCTATTAAAAACAATAAAAATATATGAAAAAAAGAAATATCACATGTAAGCAGAATTTAAAAAGCATGTCTAAAATTTCTGTTATTTATGTCTGTTCTGGTACCTTCAACAATTCATTTGTTCTCATGTCAACCATTTAATAATAGTGGAGAACTAGAAGTGGAATGAACATTTGGAAATATTATCAGTATTCAGATTTCAGAATCTTTCCTTTGTATAAAGAACTAATTTCAAAAACTGCCTATTTTTTAAACTAATGCTGTACTTAAAGGAAAAATCTGTAGCTAAAACTACTTATAATATTGTTTACATAGTCCTTTGATAAGTGTGCTAATCTGATTATAATTAGATGTATGTATGTGTATGTGTTCATATATATATATATGTAACACTGTACCTGAATGGTTATCTAATTAAGCAGAACTCAGAGTTAAATGAGTCATTTTTTTCATACTTACTATATACTGCAAGGCATTCTCGAATAAATAAGATCTATGCTGCTATAAATAGGCTTCTTGAAATAAGAGATTGTTATTTGAGGCTTCTTTATAATGTTCCTCTCTCCAATCTTAGTGCTGGGTCTTTTGCATTATAGTCTTAATATTGAGGCTGCTCATTAATCTCTGTCCTTTTTTAGGTTAGTCTAGGCTGTTCTTGTAGCTGTAGTACTCACCGGGTTGCCGTAGGAACAAGAGATCCAAGTAAATATGCTTATGGAGAAGAAATAACGACTAATTAAATGTGAATAGCATTTATAAATTGCCTAGTTCTCACAAAATGCAGAACATAGTATGTTTTGATGTACTTCATTAGTAAAAAGGCACCTATATTTTTTTCCAAAAAAATGCAAGAAAAAAAAAAAAACAAATTTTAGCGCAAAAGTGATTTTTATGTGCTTTCATTTTTCTGCCGACTGTAAATCCTCTAATCTAATGCGGATATCCTTTTACTGCATTTACATGGGATAAGAAGACATTTGGTTGGCCTATGAAAAGGCTGGAAACCTTTACTATTTCCTCACCAAAGTGTAATTCCATTTTTTATTGTTCAGACCATAGCATTTCTATTTCACACATTTTTAGACAAAAAGAAATGGGTTTATAATAGCCATACGGAAAGTAGGGAGGAAATATTTTCACCGCACCGTGGGGTGGTCTTTCCTGCCTGTTTTCCTGCTTGTATAATCGGGACTTCGGTGTGAAACTACAAAGCCAGCTTTCAGTCTCCGGGCCGCCTAACTTCTGCTTTGTTTTAGTGCTGTGAAGCACCACCTCACCCTTACCAATGCATTAAGTCCCCAACTTCATTATCATTCTGTACATCACAGCAGCTTTTCCCCTCATGATTCTGCAATTCCGGAGGACAATCAACTTTCTTGAACATTTTGTCATTGCATTTTGGAAGCTGAGCAGTTGAGACTGACTTATTTCCAAACAATTGATAAAGAGCTAGTCCACAGCGCTAGGGTATAAGATTATTGCAAAGCCTCCGTCTACAATTCCGGGACAAGCAAGCCGTTAAGTTCAATGGGCCGTGGTCACAGTTATGTTAACTTCTAGGTTAACTGAGAGAACTATTGCAGTTTGATTGTTGTTTTCTAAAGATCTCTCTTCTCAGAAAGACTACACACATCTCTAGCTGTCAGAATATCAAAGGAAAATCGATTTCAGGTGTTTAATTATTTTAATGCCTTGAACATCCTAGTTTGTCTTTTTGTTTTAATAATCGATGTGCATGTATATTTAACACAGGAAAATGCATGGGCTTATGTTACCTATTTCTCAAACTCAGAGCAAATGGTCCACTATTAAGAAGAAAGTCGAGGTGGAAAGAGACTGCTCAGAAAACAGTCCAGGGCTCACGTCACCTGAGCATGCGCAACTGGCTCAGGGAAATTGGTTGTTTACTTACATGAGTGTCATTCTCCTAATTTTTGTGGATTTTCAGCCAAGTATTTATTACCAAGCTATGTGACAAGTTGAGGGAAGTAAAGGAGAAATTTGTTTGGATTGTGGACTAATTTCACTTCCCAAAGTAGCTCAAATCTAACTTTCTATACTGTTCTGGAGGAACAAGTATATAGGTTGATGGCTAACATTTAATAGATATGAGATCAGTGCTATTTCTAATAAGTATGATTCTTGTATAGTGTTTTGCATGGATTTAATTTAAAGCATTATGGGTTTAATAATGTCTGATGGGTAAGATTAAATCATGAGCATTTTGTAGGCAATAAATCAATATATATTGAATTTAATTGAACAGTAAAGTTAAAATTATTAATTTTAAAATAAAATTTAAATCTCAATTTTTTGAATTACATTTACCCTTATAAGTGCTAGAAGAAAAAGTCTCCTATATTAAAATTATGTTATTAGTTCTTTAATGAATTAGAAAGATTATATGAAAGGTGATTCTTTTCTCTCACTCATAGTTGCTTTTGTTTTGACTTGAAAGGAAAAGAAATACATAAATATATCAGTTAGATTTTTCGATATTAATTTCAACTTGTAGGTTTTTAATTTTGGCTATAACTGTCAGAATTTTCACTTTCTTTTTGAGATTAATAAAAATTCAATAGTAATTTTTGTTAACTAATAACAATATGACAGGGAATTTTTCATTGAGTATTCACTTAGTGCAAAAACTATGTAAATACTTCAAAGTGCATTATCTTTTTAATCTTTGAACAAACATCATGAGATAATTATTGCTTCACTTTTAGGTAAAGATTAAATTCAGAGATATTAAGTAATTTTCTTAAGATATACGCAGTTGTGATACTACTTAGCCTTAAATAAATTCCAGAGCTTCAATACTTACCCTCTTTTTTCTTACGTGTTGTCTTACTGCAATAATTCATTCTTTGCAATATCACCTGTGCCTTAACTCCATTTTATATGCCGTTAGCTATTGGGTATATATAGTATACATAATTTTCTTTTACTTGAACTGCTGTGAATACAGACCTTGGAGAACTGTGATAACCTTGCAAACTCTTGCACAAGGACGTAGTTTTTGCTTTATAACCTTTTCTCCATTTACATGTCTTGAGAAAACTGAAGTCTTGAGTTTTTAGTGTCAGTTTGCCATTCACCTAGAATTCACATTTTCTTTTTAAAGATAATAAAGATATCATACCTGACAGTATTTCAGAAGATAAAAATATTCACGTAAAGGTTGTGTTTGTCCCAAAGGATTGATTTTTATATTAAAAATAAAATAAAACATTGATTCTTAAACCTATATGAGGATTAAATTATTGATTTGGATTAAGAACAAACATCAACACTTCCATAATTTTATTGCTTGTGAGGTTCTATTTCTCACTTAGAAAATCAAGTTAATCTCTTAGAAATGCCTTATGCAGGGTCCTCTCGCATTTACAGAAGTCAAAGCTTAGGATACTTTGGGAGTTGTAGTGACTCTTATCTCTAAGCACCACAAAGTACCATAAGTAGATTGTGCTGTTGCTCGCTGTCATCGCCTGATTATCCCAGCCTCTCATCAGAAGAATAACATTTCAAGATTGGATTGTAGCCAAGTCAACTGTAGCCAACTTAAGACACTAAACCAGACAAGTAATTTTAGAGGACATTTAGGTTCTAAAATAGTTTAGAGGAATTTTTTTTGCTAAGTTTGATAACTTGCAATTTTTAAATTTCTTATTAAAATAATACATATTTACATTAGTAAATGAAGAGGCACTTATTGAATCCTTCTTCTCAGTAAAGATACAAGTAAACAACTGATCCAATGAAGAAACAAGGATGAGGTTATCATCCCATCTATCTCTTCCACAGTCCAATTTGGCAACGTTAGGGAAATAACACCCCCTTTTCACATTCATTTACTTTTTAAATTCTGAGTGGTAGATTTCTTCAAACATCTTCTAATTCATATGTCATGTCTCTGTGAGGGTCATATGACATAGCAAATATAAATGTTCTATGAAAATTGTTATCTCAGGAGCCAGGCTCTAGGAGTCTTTTTTTCTATTTCTCAAAGGATGTCCTTATTAATAAAGGATACGTTTTATTCGAATTCTCTTTTCTGATTTTATAGAATAATAACCCCACCACTAAATGTTTTTGGTAGCTTCAATTTAATGGTAAGTTGACAAATGAGTATCTATAGTAAGTTATAGAATAAGTTGCATTACTGGGCTGGGAATATGGCTTAGTTGTAGCGTGATTGTCTAGCATGCATGAAGGTCTGGATTCAATTCCTCAGTACAACACAAACAGAAAAAGCCAGAAGTGGTGCTGGGGCTCAAGTAGCAGAGTAAAAAGAAGCTCAGGGACAGTTCCCCAAGACTGGCAAAAAGAGGGCTATCTACAAATTCAGTGCAATAACTATCAATATCCCAATGTCATTCTTTAAAGAAATAGAAGACGTAATCCAAAATTTCATATGAAATAATAAAAAAAACCCATATAGCAAAAACAATTCTTAGCACAAAGGGGAGGACAGGAGGAATTTCCATACCTAACTTTAGTCTGTATTACAGAGCTATAGTGCCAAAAACAGCTTGGTATTGGCACAAGAACAGGCCTGAAGACCAATGGAATAGAACTGAGAACCCAGATATTAATCCACAGACCTATGGCCACCTAATCTTTGATAAGGGAGTCAAAAAAATAGAATGGAAGAAAGACAGCCTCTTCAACAAGTTGTGCTGGCAGAACTGGTTAAGCACCTGCAGAAAACTAAAGTTGGATCCTTCTTTGTCACTTTGCACTAGAACTAACTCCAAATGGATCAAAGACCTGGAGGTAAAAGCCGACACACGGAAAACTTTACAAGAAGCAATAGGAGATACACTAGGCCTCCTTGGCACAGGTCGAAACTTTCTGAATAAGGACCAAGAATCACAACAAATCAGAGAAATGCTGGGTAAGTGGGGAATGCATTAAACTGCAGAGCTTTTGTATGTCAAAGGACATAGCTAGTAAATTAATTAGAAGCCTATAGAATGGGAAAAGATCTTCACCAATCATACAATGGAAAAGGCCTCATATCTAAAATATAGCAACAGCTCAAAAAATTGAATCACTCCAAAACTAATCTCCAAAGTAACAACCATCCCATTAAAAGATGGGCCAAAAGAGAGTCTTCTCTGAAGAAGAAACAAAAATGGCCTATAGACAAATGAAGAATTGCTTAACATGTCTGGTCATAAAAGAAATGCAAATCAAAACAACTCTAAGATTCCACCTCACTCCAGTTAGAATGTCCAGGATCAAGAAAACTAATAACAACAGATGCTGGAGGGGATGTGGTCAGGAGGGATCACTACTACACTGTTGGTGGGAGTGCAAACTCGCTCAACCACTATGGAAAGCAGTGTGGCAGTTCCTCAAAAGACTAAACATAGAGCTCCCCTATGACCCAGCAATTCCACTACTAAGCATTTACCCAATTGTCCAGAAACAAGGACATACTAAATCCACTAGCATAACGATGTTCATTGCAGCACTATTTACCATAGCAAAGATATGGAACCAACCCACATGTCCCTCAGTTGATGAATGGATCAACAAGATGTGGTATTTGTACACAATGGAATTCTATGCTGCTGTCAGAAAGAATGACATCACCCCATTTGTTAGGAAATAGAGTCTTAGAAAAAATCACATTAAGTGAGCCAGACTCAAAGGAACATAATCTCAATGGTTTCCCTCATTTGTCATAATCAGTAGAAACCTTGGGCTCTCCTAGCAGAGATCTGTAATAGAGCAAAACCTTGATACATAAGGCCATATAGAATGATGCTAAATGAAAGGACCTCTAGGATATAGAAACAAAAGCCATGTAATGAATGATTGTTGTCCTTAATGTATTATGCTATCTGTCATCTCTTTTGCTGTCCCTTGGTTATCTCATATTGTTACAGTATCTCACTTTGTTATCTGATATATTGGATATATTTGTATTTGGTTATTTGAAATTGAATAGGGAAGGGGGGAAAACAAGATGAGGGGTGGGGGTGGGAGAGGAGGGAAATGGGGACCAAGACATGAGAAAGCGAATCAACGTATGTGAATTAATGCACCTCTTATCTGGCAAATATAATGTAACCCTTCTATTAATTACAATAAAAATATATGAAAAAAAGAAAGCCTAAGAGTTCAAGTCCCAAGACTGGCCCTAAATAAGTAAGGAAAGAAAGAAAGAAAGAAAGAAATGGAAATGAGAATTATTTGTGTTTCCTTTGTTAGTTTTTATTTTCTATACTTTTTATCTTGTTTATAAGTTTATCTGTTTTGAGGAGGATTAGGGGGAGCACAGAAATGGTGGGACAAAAGCTAAACAGATACCACAGTGATACTTGGGAGTCACTTGTTGAAAATGAACTATGTAACTTGTTGGGGAGGAGAGTTGAGAGGGAAAAATCTGGAAGAAAATGAGGGAAGAGGTGACACTGTTCAAAAAGAAATCTTCTTATTATCTGACTTATGTAACTGTAACCCCTCTTAACATCACCTTTATAATAACAATTGAGGGAAAAGAGAACTTATCTTCCTTGAACTACCTTATATGTGGAAGCGTTTTAGAAGTCCTTTGTAAGGGAGAAAATATTTACATTGTGAATTCTGAAATACAAAGCCAAGTGAATGTTTTTCTTAAATGTGATATCCTATGTTATGTTCAACCTTAAGATACAGTGGTTCTCAAAATCCCTTGAAAATTCTTACTAAAACTATGGCATATGCCCTTCAATGTCATGTTGACACATTCTACACACAGGAATTCAACCACTCTCAGATAATACACACACACAAACACATACACACACACATATATATATACCAAAAAACTCTGTACTGAGCATGTATAGACTTTTTCACATCATTATTTCCCAAACAATGCTGAATAACATCTGTTTGTGTAACATTTGCATAGCATTAAGTATTTCATAAACAACAAGTTCAAATTCTAAAGCCATTTAAGCGAGGTAAGCCTCTGAAGATTGTTTGGGATTCTGGAAACCAATCTTCTATAGACAAGGAATGATTGTATTTCTGTTTTACAGTGTAAATCTTTTCCCCAATTAAGAAACTAGATACTCAACAAGTTCAATAATGAACTAATCTTAGAAACAACTCTTGTATTAACAACCACTTCATCAATTATGAGGTGTTTTAATACATACTTAATGTAATAGTAAAACTTGAAAACAACTCTTTCCTTTGAGAAGAAAGTCCTTATCAAATGTATGTGATTCCATGATGTGCTGTGTCAAAAAAGTAATTTGAATTTATAATCCTTGATGTTTAAAAAAGGCTTTCTTTAATGCAAAGCTTCTAATTATCTTTGAGTACTTTGAAATTTAATTCATTACACATTTACTGAAACTTCTGTGAATTAGTTGCAAAAAATTTGAATAAAGCATTTTCACAATCTTCAATGAATTAACAGTAAAATAAGATGCAACCGTAATAACACTGTGAATAAAAGTACAATTACAGCAGCACTGAAGCAGAAAGGAGCTGAAAAGAGACTACCGTCTCTTTTCTATGAGTCTGCCTCATAGAATAAGAAGCATGGATAAGGCTAATAGAGGAGAGGTGCTGTGGTAAAAAGTACAAATGAGCAGAAAAGAGTACTTATGCAAATGCTACTGGGTCTGAGGGAGGAAAATTCACAAAGACAAGAAGAATATGGTGATCAGAGGAGACATGAATTAAAGGAAAAGAGCCATAAATTATTACAAAGAGATTTTTCAGAAAGACCTTTATTAAAGACTTCAGGATTTACCCTATTAGTAATGAGTTAACACAAACTGTTTCTAATCAGGGTAAAACCTCATTACATCTTTGTTTCAAAAGATAATATGCCTATAGTATGGAAAGCAAATAAAAATGATTCAATTTGGGACTGGGAGACTGGCCTAGTGGTAGAGTACTTGTGCAACATGCATGAAGATCTGGATTTGATTCCTCAGTAGCATATACATAGAAAAAAGCCAGAAGTGGTGCTGTGTCTCAAGTGATAGAGCTCTAGCCTTGAGAAAGCCCAAGGACAATGCTCAGGCACTGAATTCAAGCCCCTGGACTGACAAAAAAAAAAAAAAAGAATGAATTTAACAATAAGGTAAAAGTATTTGTATCGCTGAATTCATTTTAAAATTCACAAATTTTGTTTCAGGCCGGGCATGGTGGCTCACACTTGTAATCCTAGCTATTCAGAAGGCTAAGATCTGAGGATCAAGGTTCAAAGCCAGCCCGGACACAAAAGGACCATAGACTCTTATCTCCAGTTAACCTCTAGAAAATGGAAGTGGGGCTTGGCTCAAGGGTAGGTTAGTAGCCTTGAGCTGAAGAGCTCAGGGACAGCGCCCAGGCCTAGTTCAAGCCCCATGATCTGCCCCTCCCCCAAAATTGTTTCACATAGTTCACAGGGCTATGTTTCTGAGCCATCAAAGCTGGTTTATTTTAGTAACTCTTCAAGTCACCTTTCCCTTTAACTATTTCCAGAATGACCTTAGGCTCCCCTCCCCCAACTTAAGATATATTTATGGAAATGTAAAATGCACCCACTAGCAGACAGTATTCATTTATTTATTTTTCCTTGAGCTCCCTTTAGGGTAGCTGTAGTGAATGTTTATATGTTGGTTTCCCAGCATGAATTGCTTCTTTTTTCATTGCCACGAATGTTGTGTTCATAAGGTTTTATATTCATTATAAGAGCAAACATGGAGACTTGACCAAAATTAGGTAAGTCCTCAGATTCCATCACTGTGGGCAAATAAATAATTTTGAAGTCATCATGGAGCCTAAGTCAGTATAATCAAATGGAATTTTCAGAATTTTTCTGGATCTTATTAAATAATTGTTTTATTGTTCCTTGATGAAGTAAGTAAAATAAAATCACCATGAGCAGAAGAATACTGGTAAACAATATGACAGCAACTCGTGTTTGCTGAAGATGGAGCCTGGAAAGAGATCAAAAGGAAATCACATCCTGACAAAATGGCCCAAATCACTTGGTCCATTCCCATCTAAGCCTGATTCCCTTTCAATATAATCTTCCTTATTATTAAATTACACAGGTTCCCTTTATTTATAATGAAATGCATATTACTCACTACTACTTCTTAAATGGTAACCTTGTAGGAAAATTATTGTACTTCACGGGTTTTTGTTGTATCATCACAATAAAATGTTGTATATTTAAGAACATCCATATTTAAGTATTTAAATCCTTTTCATATTCTCATATAATTCATAGTGACTTGTGTGAAAATTTATATACAGTTTAAATTTGGTATCAGTTTTATTTTTCACAAAAAAATGAAATTAACTTGTAGTTTGAATGAGCAACAAACTCAGAGTGGTTGATTAAAGAAGAAGTATAAGCTGAGATACATAGGTGATATCAAAGTAATGGGCTTTTAATGCTCATTAGTCAAGTTCACTGGGTCTCCTCATAACTTCGGAAAGTCTTTTAATGATAAGTTCATGTGGGATATCACCCAAAGATTCTTTGTTTCTGGAAACTTTCCAAGAAATGTTGGTCCTACTTGTGACAGCTTGAAAAGTGAATATATACCAGTGCTTACAAAGTTTAGGAAGTCCAGACAGAACCACTGTGAGGATTTCACAGTAACTGCTTTATTTTATATGTGAGATAATACTAAGGTTTTGGAGAAGATGCTCTGGCAGTTTCCTCATCCCTTTACCAGCTAGCTCTCCAAGGAGGTAGAAAGATTAATCTAGTTATTCAGAGTCCAGGACATTAACTGAGCCACTTTTTTAGTTAGGTGTTAATGTTCCTTAAAGGTCAACATTCTTTCTGTGCCCACTCCCTTCTTCCTGCCATGAACACTCATTCTTCTACTTCTTCCACTTGTGCAATCAGGTGGGAGAGCTGAGGGTGGCCGCTCAGTGGCCCTGCTGCCTTCTGCTTTAACAAGTAGGGCAGTTCTATGCTTTGTGCTGAAACAGAGGGGTGAATACCCTTGCTAAGCTCCAAAAATCTAGGCTTAAGCTCACATTCCAATTCATCAAGAAGGCTTTGAAAATGTAGTCTGGCTACATTTTATAGCCTGGATTTGAAGGATAGCTACTCTTGACTCTTGAACTAAGAATAAGTACTAATGGCTCTTGTTACAATTGCCCAAGAAGCATGTATTACTGGTGGCAGCAAGGTATCTAAAACATAATAGATCCTCCCTGCCCCCAAATACTTATCAAGTGATCACCTAATTTTTATGACATACATACAATGATATGTATAATACATTTACTACATAAGAACCAACGCAGATGCGACTCTGTTGATGACTGGATCAATAAGATGTGGTGTTTATACACAGTGGAATTCTATGCTGCCATCAGAAAGAACGACATCGCCCCATTTGTAAAGAAATGGAAAGACTTGGAAAAAATCATATTAAGTGAAATAAGCTAGATTCAAAGGAACATAGGCTCAATAGTTTCCCTCATTTATCGTAATTAGTATAAAACTTGGACCCTCTTAGCAGAGGTTTACAATAGGGCAAAACCTAGATACATGAGGCCATATATGATGAGGCTAAATGATGGGACCTCCAGGATATGGCTCTTGCAAACAAGAGCCATATAATGTGTGATTATTGTTCTTAATGTACTATGTTATTTCTCATCTCTTTTGTTGTCTCTTGGTTGTCTCATATTGTTATAGTATCTTACCTTGTTATCTGATATATTGTATATATGTTTATTTGTTTACTTGAAATAGGACAGGAAAGGGAGGAAAACAAGATGAGGGGCAGGGGTGGGAGGAGGGAAATGGGGACCAAGACATGAGAAAGGGTATCAGTGTTTGTGAAGTAATGCACCTTTTATCTGGCAAATATAATGTAACCCTTCTATTAATTACAATAAAAAAGAATATTTTAAAAAAGGAAATAAAAAATAAAAAGTGAGTTCTCATCTCAAATTGCTTAAGAAAAGTAGTCTTTATATCATCATTCAATAAGGTTCATTTTCTCTGATGAATGTCTTTAAGGATATGTTTTGTCCTTATTGGGCAGATGAAGCCTTCCTTCAGTTTATAGCAGGCAGTCATCTTGACCCTTATGTCCTCCTGTACAGAAAACAAAGTTGGCTGAACAAAGTTGTCATTGCTTTTGGAACTTCCAAGTAAGCCATTCCTTCTGCTGTTGTTCATGATCTCATATAGGGCAGTCATCATGCTAAATCTAGTGGTTGGTCTTTTGGCTGTAATGGACAAATTCTGCAGTATCTGACACCATTGTTTAACTCTCTGTTCTGTAAATATTTACCACAATTAACTTCTGAAATGCATATCTTGGCTTTCCTTTCACCTCTCTGGCTACTACATTCTCATTTCTTCTCTTGGTTTGTCACTATATCTTGTCCAACAACAGCTCTGGAAACCTTCAAAGTTCAATCTTCAAACTCAACGTTTTCAAACAACTGTGTTGTCAATGGTGAAATTCATAAAGTCTCCTGGTTCTATTGGAATTTTGTGCTTGCCATTTTCTTTTTTTAATTTCAATGTATAGAAGGGTTACAGTTATATTTGCCAGATAAAGGGTGCATTACTTCTCACACATTGATATACCTTCTCATGTTTTTGTCCCCATTTTCCTCCCCAAATCCCCTCCCATCATCCCCCCATTTCAAATAAACAAATAAACATCTATATAATATACCAGGTAACAAAGTGGGATACTGTATTGTCTTCAAGCCAAACTACCCTCATGTGAATTCCAAGGTCATTAAATTGAGCTACCCATTGTATATATTACAAAACCTTAAATCAAAATGATTTCCAGTGCTGTTTACGTTATCTTAAATTTTGCCTCCTTTTTGTTGTTGTTGTCAGCTTCTTTCTGCATAGGAAAATGTGATTCCATTATTCATATTATTCTAGGTTCAATCTTTGGAATCATCTTTAGCATTTCTCTTCATCTTATATGTATGAGCAATGAGTCAGCACATTCTTTCAGCTCTACCTTTCAGCCAGATCATTTGTCAACCTTTTCTTTATTTCTTTTATCATCAAACTTCCATGGACTCTGGCTTGAATGTTGTAAGAAGCTCTCTAGAAGACGACTCTCTACTTCTTCACTTGACTCCTTGTCACTGCTCACAATTTCTAATCCCATCTGTGAGTAAATCAGAATTTGCCACAAGGTAAAGCAAACAATATTTTTACTGGGCTATAAGGCTTTTTCTAATCCTCACTTCCTAATCTTCCTAATCTGTCTCTTAGACTGCATTGTTCCTCATTGAACCACCAGCAAGCTGCTTCCTCTTTCCTAATTAACATAACGCTACCCTTGCATTTCACAGTCGGGAATTCTCTGCTTCCCCACATAGACATAGCATGCTCCCTCACCTCTCACCTCCCTTTTTGTAATTGCTTGTGCACCACCATCCTAGAGATCTTTTCCAACATTCCTATTCAAACCTGCAATATCACTTTTAGGGCATCTCCCAACCAAATTTCTGCATGGTACCAATAACTATCATACTTACTATGTGTATATTTGTTCATCATTTGCCTCCTGCTAGAATGTAGGCACCATGAGAATAGAGGTATGATATGACCCCTTGTGTCACACACTCTATAAATATTTCCAATGAATCAATGAAGGAACAGAGTTATATGTAACAAAATACGTAGTATATAAAACATGTATGTATATATGCATGTATACATATGTGTATATAAATATGTATGTGCCAGGATATAGAAGCAAAAAACATATAATGAGTGATTGTTGTCCTTAATGTACTATGTTATCTCTCATTTCTTTTGCTGTCTCTCAGTTATTTCATATTGTTACAGCATTTTACCTTGTTATCTAATATATTGTATATATGATTATCTGGTTATTTCAAATAGGATAGGGAAGGGGGGAAAGCAAGATGAGGGGTGGGGGTAGGGGGAGGGAAATGGGGACCAAGACCTGAGAAAGGGTATCAATGTTTGTGAAGTAATGCACCTTCTATCTGGTGAATATAATGTAATCCTTCTATTAATTACAATAAAAATTATATGAAAAAAATAAATAAATAAGTATGTATGTATGTACGTGTACGTACATTTAGTCCACATCACAGATTTTGCAAAATTTGAGCGATACATGTGTCTGAACTTTTCAGCATTGTGGCTTTGCATTTCTATGTCCTGTTTATCTGATAGAAAAGAAAACTCTGCTTGTGTATTTCACTTTGATTTAAACTGAAGGTACTATCTCCTTTTTGGTCTTTTTAAGATAGTTTTCTTCTTCTTGCATCTAGTCATGATATCTCATTGGCTGTGAGTTTTTACATGCATTAATGTATTTCCCCTCAGTTGCACAATGGAGGTTTTCATCTCACCTGTCCTAATGTCACCTATCAGAGTGCAGTGTTGAGGAATATAGTGTGAGTGTGCTCCTGAGAAACCATCTCCTCACCAACCTTATATTAATTCCATGTAACTTAAATTTCTGAATAACTTAAAATCTAATGTTAATAAACTATTTAATAAAAAATAAAAAAATTCTGAATAACAGCTAATGGTCCCTAATAATAAATCTATGATCTCTATAGCAGCATATTTTATTTTATAGTTTCTGAATCCAAAAGAATGGAGCAAAATAGGCTTTATTTTAACTTCACTGGGCAAGTGCATGTGACTGGAAAGCCTTATAGTTTAATTTTTATTTTCTCATGAAACTTAAACTAAAAATATTTCTGGGTGTTTAAATACATGAATATTAATAATACTTAATAGTAAACATATATAAATATAGTATATACCATTAGGCACACCAAAAATTTCAGTAGGTCACTCATTATTCATTCTACTTGCTATCAAGCTGGTTATTTCGAGAAGGACACCTTTACGAGAAGAGATTGTGGTCACTGAGAAGGATAAAAATTGATTTGAACTTCAATCAAATAATATTTAATTTTACACAAAACGTGCCTATGGGTTCAATCCACTCTGTACTGCTTAAGTGTACAATTAACATGCATTTACAATTAAAGAATGGAAACAGTGATAATAAGCTGTGGTGTGCCCCATAATATCTAACAGTACTCTGACCCAACTCTTATTAAAGATGAGATCTAATATTTACATTATCATTATTTACTTAAGGGTTGATGTGTTCACTGGTTAATAACTTAGAAGTGTGTCATCAAAATTATTCTTCCTGGAAGTAGATCATAAAAGGAATGAACAGTAATTTTAGGGCCAATTAATATTTGGATTAAATTAAAATATATATTAAAATGATACAATATAAATGCAATAGAAAATGATTAGAATAAGAAGTATTTTTTATTTGTGCTAAAGGCAAAGGTACTTCTTAGGTCTCTTCTAAGATCATTACGGATACACAGAATCAGTATGTGTAATTGCAATGTCATGAATACTTAAATTTCTCTCCTGCTTAGAAAGCCATGATAAGATTATGGCTGGAACACTGATTTTGTGACATGACCTTTCAACAGGAAAACTCAAACCATCTTGCTTTAGATGCATCTTGCTTTAGAGCATTCTTCTCTACTATAAGGAGGAAAAAGCTGAGAATTACTAAGATTCAGAAACTCTTCAGTTTAAATAAAAACAATCAACAAGCTTTAGGTTATGGATTCATGATCCAGTAGGGAAAATGTATTGTTTTTTATATGACCTCAGTGAGCTCTCCCTGCTGAGTATTTTTTTAGTTTAAATATCTTTAAGTTTTTCCACATGAGAGTACAAGTTAAAATGAGAAAGAATATGTGGGCATACTAGTGAACAAGCATTGTGTGTAGTAATTCCAGTAAATTTCCTTTCCTTCACTTCAAAAGATTGCATAAATAGAAAGATTAGGCCAGAAAGGAAGGCTACTACACTGTCGTGGGAGTATAAACTTGTTCAACACTTTGGGGCTCCTCAGAAGACTAAACATAAAGCTCCCTTGTGATCCAGCAATCCCACTCCTGGGCATTTACCCAAATGTCCAGAAACAAGGCCACATTCAATCTACCAGCACAACCATGTTCACTGCAGCATTATTTACCATAGTCAAGATATGGAACCAACTCAGATGCTCCTTAGTAGATGAATGGATCAAGAAAATGTGTTTATACACAATGGAATTCTATGCTGCCATTAGAAAGAATGACATCATCCCATTCATAAGGAAATAGAAAGACCTGGAAAAAAATCCATTAAGTGAAGGGAGCCAGACTCAAAGAAACATAGACTCCATGGTTTCCCTCATTTGTAATAATTCGTATGTGTCTAGGATTTTCCTAGCAGAGGATCACAATAGCTCAAAAGATGTGCATATGGCCATATAGAATGAGGCTAAGTGAAATTAACTCCAGGATATAGAAACAAGGATTTTATCTTTGTGGTTATTGTTTTTAATGAACTATATGAAGTTATTACTTTACTTGTTTGGGGTTTTTCCCCTTATGGTTTATCCCCTGCTGTATTTGACTTTGGTATCTGGTGTATTGTATATACATTTATTTATTTATTGAAGGAAGGGGAAAAACAAGATGATGAGACAAAGGACAAATGTTGAACCAATGTAATAGCGATATTCACAAGATAATATGTTGGAAATGAACTTCACAATTTGGGAGGGGGTGGAAGGAGGAAAGTGGGAGAAAAACATGGGAAGGGTAACAATGTTCAAGAGTACAAAAAGTGAGCGCATTTACTCCCTACCTTATGAATGTAACTGTAATAACCCCTCTATTTATTCTGACAATAAAATAAATAGCAAGATTACAGATAGTGCATGTGTGTGTGTGTGTGTGTGTGCGTGTGTGTGTGTGTGTGTGTGTGTGTGTGTGTGTGTTTGCCAGTCTTGAGGCTTGAACTTAGGGCTTGAGCACTTTTCTTGAGCTTTCTCAAGGTTAGCAGCACTCTACCACTTGCACCATAGCACCACTTCTGGCCTTTTCTGGGTGTGTGGGGCTAAGGACTTGTATCCAGGGCAGCTGAAGTGGCAGAGTGCTAGCTTTGAGGAAAAAGCCCAAAGTCTCGGCCCCTGCGTTAAGCACACACACACACACACACACACACACACACACACACACACACAAACCTGCATGAGAAAATTTAACTGAAAGTTTGTATGGAATTTTGTCTTATTACTTGAACTGCCAAACTTTCAAATCCATATTATGTAGTGTCTTCTCTTTTTTAAAAAAATCTTTCTCTATAATATTTAATAACAACTACTTTAAAGAATATGGCAGGCACAGCAATGAGGAATCTTAATGTCCCTTTTAAGTAATCCTTTCTATCTGTTGTTTTAGCTTGCTTCTTTCTTGTAATATAATCCTCTATGAGCAAAGATTCCAGAAAATTATTTGATGAAAGAGTAATGATGAAAGCATGAATCATGAAAACGGGCCTTGTGTAGAGGCTAGTGTCCTAGAGGCCTTGTGCTCTAACAGGTATCAAATTTGAATTGCTATTTTGTAGTGGTGGCCCCAAGTCTCTACAGAGTGGCAAGGAAAGCTACAGCAGAATCCATATTGAGGAACTTGGGAGAGGCATACTTATTATTCAGTATAAAAAAGTTGAATAACCATCTTGGTCTGGCTAGAATGGACTATTGGCTCACCTGTAATATTATCCATCCTTCTGACTTCAGCTGACAGTTTTGTTAAGATTAGCCAATCCACAAAACTATTGTTTAACTGACTTCCAACTGCAAATCTATATTTTCAATAATGTATTATTTAGATGAAAAAGCAATAGCTCATCAATACTTGCACACAGTAGATTAAAAACCTCAATGGCCTCTCTTATGGAAAGAGTCTTTCCATTTTGTTTTACCTTGCAAGTACATTGAAACCTCTTTTAGCTCCCTGGCTAGAAATACCCTAAATTTAAAAAAATAAAAATTATTTTTATTATTTCACTGACCTTCTTTTCCATTCCTACACCCACCAGCTAGTTGAGAATCCCATATACCTCTTCTTTAGATCATCAATACAACCCTAAATTCCCTTCTTATCAGACTTCCACTTTCCACTCAGTGTTAAGCACAAACCTCTGTGCTTAACTGGACTTCTTCCCCTGTACAGCTTTGAATATTCTGCACTGAAAAAAATTCAGTTCAAATACCTCTAACTTACCAAATTTACGTGTTGACATTTATAGCCTCATCTTATAACCTCACCCACACATACTTATCAATGTTTAAAGCAGCTCCTACTCCTGGGACTACATAAATACTTCCCCACCTATAATCCTTTCTGAAATACAAACAATTCCTTTTCCCTGGAAATTCCTTCTTTTTTTCCTTCACAGACACATCCATGAATATTCACTGGGGCTTGCTTCCCAAAAGAAGCTTTCCCTAATTCATCCAGGAAAAAAAAAAGACAGCTAGTGCTATATGTGGTTCTTTGAACCCCATCTTCATCAGTAATTATAATCTGCCCTGCTCCCTTACTTCAATAGATCTAAAACTTCTCATTATATAGACCTACATATAATGCACAATATTGCATAATAAAGTACTTTGCAGAGTACTTCAGAGGTTATTATTTATGAATTGGAGCATTAAACAACTTCTCTTCTGGGTTCCATTTCCCCTCTGAGCCAGGATATCTGCCACTAGATAGGTATACCCTCTCTGACTGGAGGGAAACAATGCCACTTACATATTTCCAACAATCTCAGAGCAACCCAAGTATTCCACCAAACTTGTTGGTTTAATAAGTGTAGTATTTACACCAAAGAAAATCAGCAGTCTATTGAAATTGTCTTTGAAATTAGACAACCAAAACCTTTAATATGGGCTGGGAGTTTAACCTAGTGGTAGAGTGCTTGCCTAGCATGCATGAAGACCTGGATTTGATTCCTCTGTACCACATACATAAAAAAAAAAGCCAGAAATGGTGCTGTGGCTCAAGTGGTAAAGCTCTAGCCTTGAGAAAGCCCAAGAGCCCAAGAACAGTGCCCACGTCCTGAGTTCAAGGCCCAGCACTGGCAAAAAAAAAAGTTTAATATGACACTAATATTATTTGATAATTCTCTCTTGTCATAAGACCTCTTACTTATACTTCTTTGGCCTGTACTAATCTTTTCAGTTGACATGAAATCCTGCATAGACAAGGTCTGGTTTCATAGTGTGGTAGGTTAACTAGCAGAATCCAGTTATTTCTGCAAAGCATGACAGCAACTCAAGATTTACTTTGAATTCAACTCATAGATGAACTGAGCAGATAGCTGGTGCTAACATGGTGGAGTCAAAGCAGGACTCAGGATGCTTTGTATGAAGGATTCTACGACCTTGTGGAAAAGAACAGCTCAAGGCTAGACATATGAGTAGTCTCAAAAAACACTAACATTTTTCTACTGAATGAAGGTCAAACATTAAAAGAAGTAAGTTGAGCTTTTCCTATGTGTTTGGGGGGGTAATTAATGTAATATTTAAACATTATTTTAGAGTTTACTATGTGACAAATAGAGTTCTTGGTGCTGAAAGCTAAGTTAAACAAGATATGCTCACTGTCCATAAGGAACTGTTGTACCACCACAGCAGTTTAAACTTTTACTTTCAGTAAAAATTAATTTTATTTCTGTAAAAGTACATAAATAATATATTTGCTGTTTTATACGATATGGTAATAATGACTCACATTGGTCCACCCATGAACTTGATGTCTAATCTTTGAGTCTGAGAAACTTAAAGCTCAGTGTATAAATTCTATAAAATAAACTACTCATAAAACTGAATCCAAAATTCTGTGTATTTTATATACAACCCTTCCCTTCCCCAAAGGTACAAAATGCTTCTTCCCTTAAGGACATCCCTAAAGAAAGATTTATACCCTCTAAATTTTGATATCAGTAAGAAATACTCACCTTAACACATTTTTCTACCATCAATAAATATGTTTATTTTAATTTATTTTTGATCACAGATAGTGAAAACAACCAACTACCTTAATACCATGTATTGCCATGTTTGATTTATTTAGGGATCAATGATGATTGACGAACAATTTCCCTCAAAACTTTCAATCTGGATGACTGGTGCATATGTGAAACACATTGTAAACTACTTCAATACTTCACTATAAAATAATTATATCAAACTGCATTTGTCTAATTAAATTCTGTGCTATATGTTTTATGAAGATGTGTATACAGTGCAATTTGTATAGAATGTTAAGTAAAAAGTAACAGTTAATTTGGGAGACTATTGCTGTACAAGTGTTATCATATATATGTTATATATCACAGCATTAATTATTACCAGATTCTCACAGAGCATTTTGCCCTTGATTTACACAAACAACTGTAAATGTTTTATATATTTGTGAGAAAGTGAATGATATTAGACCATCAATCCATGGGGACTGCAAATCAGAAAAAAAAAAAGGCTATTACATTTCAGAAGCTGTTAAATCAGTTGTGCCCCCTGGCTGATTTTGTCAGCTCTATTTGCTGTGGGTAAAACCGTTGATGCCTGGAATACTGGAGCGGCCCTGAGAGTCTTGGAGAGTAAATAGCAGCAGAGTTGTAAACCACACCACACATCTCACACTTACCGCATAAGCCCAGCTTACACTTTCCTCTGAATAAATCCAGCAGCTTTAAAAAGAGCAAGAGAGAGAAATAAAGAAAAGGAGAGGGAAAACAAGACAAAACTCAGCTCCTGCCTTCTGTCACTGCCTCTAGCTTCAGCCCCTCAGCAGCTTGCCGACAGGACACTGTTCTGCCAGTTGTAAATTTTAATTGGCCATCTGGGGAAAGCACAAACCACTGACTAGAGATTAATCAGCAAATTAACCCAGGCATAATACACTTTTCCCAGTGGACCCAAAACTGCTCTAGGCTGGGGCAGAGCAGCCTGGGATGCTGGAGACCTTGTGCAGAATGCTGTTATTGCTTACTGCATGCAAGAGAACATCTTCTCAGAGTCCTGAAATCCCTTCTGTGTGACCTTGTTAGTGCCCCTGATTTGTATGGCAGTTGCAAAGAGACTTTTTTTTGTGTGTAAAGTGCTAAACACAGATGGCACAGGTACTGTGATTGCTGGCAATAGTGTTGATGAATCAGTGAAAGTGACAACTTTTCTCTAGTGGGCCATTCATTCAGTTTGCTAAAGTACCTATAGGAAGAACCAATAGCGTACCTGGATTTTTTTTACCAGCGCAGTGAATCACTAGCGAATCACATTGATTTAGCCAGGCTCTTGTACTATGGGAGATGTTTTTGCATGGTAGCTGTATTGGAAAAATTGTAAATAATACAGCTTCCATACTAGACTCTAACTTATGGAAAAGTTAAGCTAAATACTCAATTGTATAGAATAGTGTGGCCTAAACAACTTTAAAAAAAAAGTCCACTGATTAGCTCAGGGATGTTTTCTAAGATGATATGGAGAAAGAAGACAAACACTAAAGGAAGAATACATTAAAATAAATTCCTAGAAAGCAAAGAGGGTTGGGTAGGATGCTGGAGGTGGGATACTTATGTAGGAAAGAATGTATAGGATTTGCACTGATTTTAGAATAATAAAAATGGGTGTGATTTGGGAATTATTGTGACCAAAAGTATTTTAAGAACACAGAATATCATAAATTTGCAAAGATGATACTGTGACACACAGCATAAGATTACTGAGGGTCCCTAATGTGACAGAGACCATGGAAGCACAGAGTTTTGCCCTCATGTTGAGAGTTGGATGTCACACTGTACCAAGTTACTAAGGATGGCAGCATATAGTAAGTACAAAAATAGTAGGCATATCCAACTTGAGTATTCCAGATATCCTTGTAGGGATTCATATTTTGGAAAGTAGTCCATGGGATCAACAGCTGCATTAATGAAACCATATTTGAGTTGGTCTAATTAGAGTCGCTCCCTAGGAATTTGGAAGTGGGACACTGAGATAGTTAGAAATGGAATTTGTGTCAAAAGGCTGAGATCTAGGAAAGAGTGAAGTTGAGCCTGTGGTGTATGTGGACAGAACCAGTGGAGCCAACTGCTGGGAGCTAACAGGGAGCACACTTACAAGTCTTTACACATGGGAAATAGTATTTCTATCCTCATTTTGTCTTACCTGCAGACTACTTCTTTTTTTTCCCTGACCTATGATTTTATTAGATTTGAACAAGCTTAAATGACATTCTGAGTGTTGAAACCAAAAGAACCTTGACCAGAACAACCCACAAATGGCACTAGCACCATCATAAACCAATGGCCTGAGAAGACAAATAAAATTAGTAACCTTGCCTTTACTCCCTACTACTAAATAATGCACAGAACTTAGGAACTCTGAAGCATGCTGGTCATTTTAAGTAACACAAGAAATGGTGGTTTATTTTATATGGCTCTGCTCTGACCCACCACTAAATCATTCAGACCCATTTCCCTCGCCTCTGGCAAAACACATAGACTCCTTCCTTTCGCAACCAGGTATGGATTTCTTTTCCTTTTATTACATTATTGCAAGCAATGCTGCCTGCCAAACCTCATGCCCTTAAACTGAAATGGCTTTTGGGTGAGCAGTGGATTGTCTGTGACAGTAAATCAGCAGGTATGCACATCCGGGGGACCCAAGTAGTTAAATGGATCCTTCAGACTTCAGGTGGAGACAACTTCCCTCAAGTATCTAGTTCAGTTTCAAGTAAGACCTCCTGAACTGCTTTTATTTAAATAGAATTATCAGATCACTTAGCAATTTATTGTGTGGTTTTGTTGAAGGTAAAGGCATGAGAAGAGAGCAGACAAAAATCCCAGATTAAACACTGGATACAACAAAAGCTAAACTACTATAGCATTTATAATAGTCACACAAAAAAAATCCAAAATCTTGAAATGCCTGGCCTGAGTTCACTATGTTTGACTTGAGTGCTCAGACCATATCTCCCTTCCCTAGGAAAGAATGCCCATTTCAACATTTGTTGAATAGTGACATCAGTATTTTCAGTGTGCTTTGATAGGTAGGTTTCTGTATCTCCTAGGAAGGGATGTGATCCAAATTTAGAACAAACTTAATAAATTCAGTCACTGTGTGTGGTCCCTTCTGAATTATTCCAAAGGCTTACTGTCTATCTTTAACTCTTCTCTCCCACTTCATATGCTATCTCACTTCAGAAAACTATGGCAATAATTCCAATAGAGTGTGTATTGTTTCATTTATCTTTACATATCTTTCTATACCTTTATATATACCATATGTTTTGAAGAAATAAAGAAGAAAGTTGTATATGTTAGTATTTGAGTGTATTTTTTCCAAATATATTAAAAATGACTTGCAATTACATATTAATTTTGCAACTGAAAAGATAGTGTTGCTAAAAATGTAGTCAAGAAACAAGGTAAGCAATGGAAGAACAATTTACAATCTTGTCTATTATACAGTAAAATTGTTAAGCATCTTTACTTATTATACTAGAGAGAGAGAAGTCCTAGAAGAGAAAATGACAGCAGGAAAAAGAGAGGTAAGGACAGGGAGAGGAGAAAATTGGACAACAGGAGAGAAGGAGGGAGGGGGCAGGAACAAGAACAAGGACAGACATAGAAGAGAACCTGAAAAGACCTCTCCTACCTGGCTTTACCTTCAGACACCTTGACCTTTGTGATTCAGAAACACACTGTGGCTTCTGTGGCCAAATGACTTGTACACACTGTACCAATGTGCCTATGGCCTCTCATTTCTTCTTTATCTGGAAAACCATCACTCATCTTCAAGATCTGTCACATAATGATTTTCTCAAGATTTTTCTGATTTTACCAAGTACAGTTAGCCATTTTGTGCCAATTATTATTGTTATTGCTAATATTCCACTGTATGAACCTATAGCCATCTGTTTATCTACTCCCAAGATGATATAAAATAACTCAAAATGACATTTCAGTTGTTTCAACTTTGTAGTTTCTAGGATATAGTGATTCTGTAAGTGTGAAAACATAGAGTTAATTTGAATAGCACAGTAATATATCCAGAGCAGAATAAAGGGACAACTAGATGAAGAGATTTATTCATCCCTTTTTATTCTTAACACTAACTGTGTTATTTACTCAAATATATTCATGTATTAACTGAAACACTCCTGAATCCACATTTGATCTACATTTTCCTATTGGCAAATGCTGTTGAATACTTTTAAGATTGTTTGCTTTTAATGTGTTTGCATCTTTTAGTTTAAGGCGGGTCCAAACCCTTTACACAAATATCAATGGCTCTTGTTGGCTGCTTTGTAAAAAAGGAAAATCAGATAGCTGTAGCTGTGTGGGTTTATTTCTGCTCATTCTGTATTTATTGTGCTCCATTGTGTCTGTTTCTTTTTTTCCTGTATGTAGGATTCCTTTAAGAATCTTCTGCTTTAAACTCCTGAAAAGCCCTCTCATCATTGGCTGTATGTTCCTCGAGGAGACTTTGAGACTCCAATCTCTTCTTCTTCCTCTTTTCACAATGATGTGAATGGTTATGCCTCATGCTGCTGCTGTGATGCCCCCAAACAATGAGATCAACCAATCATGCACTCACATCTCCAAAACTGTGAGCGAAAATAACCTTTACCTTTATAAGCTGATTGTCTCCAATAGTTGTTACAGTAACTGAAAAATTGCTAACACAACCACCAAAGGTAGGAAACCTTTCCAAATAACCGGTCTTTAAAAACTCTTTAGCTAGAACTTGAAAATAAAAATGTAATATTCCTTAATGATTGTTTTTTTTCTTCTCTATAACTACAAATTTAGAAGGCTTTGGCCAATCAATGCAAAAAAAAAAGTATTTGCAGACTTAGTGATTCTTTGGTTATCTCTGAATACTTGACACATCATAGTAAAATTCCAACGATTACACAATTTTCTCTAATTTATTTAGTGCACTGGACAAAACTGGTTCCAGTAGCTGGTAGTAAACAAAGGCATTCCTGCAGCTCATATCTGTGATTAAATGGGGTTGCCCTTACCTGAACTGGGGAAGGGAGGTTTCAGAAATTAGTTTTTACTTATCTAATGGTTACCAGTCTGGTGTCTTCTAATTTCCTTGAGGTTTTTTTTCTTTAATATTATAAAATGACATCTATAATTCCAATCATCTGTATTGATAAGTGATTTGGGGGTTTTTACTCTGGTAGTTGGAATATATACCTTTCTGATAGCGGAAAGAATTGGTGTTTGATGACACGTAGCCTAGGAATGTCAGTACTACCACCCTATACTAAAGGCTCAACTAAAGCCTCAATGAAAGACCCAACTTCTCTGTACAGGTTCTCCTCTACCAGAATGCATATGGAAACTAGCAGTAAAGAGGGGAATAAAGTGATTCTACAATAAAAAAAAAGAATCTTCTGCTTTGCAGTTCACTGATCATGAATTATTTTGGTTTTTTTATGGTAAAATATTTTCATTCTCCTATTCTGAAAGGTAGTTTTGTTGCAAGTGTTATGTATGTATGTATTCTGTGCCAATACTAGGATTTGAATTCATGATTAAGAGCTGTCACTCTATCACTTGAACTGCACCTCAATTTCTGACATTTTGCTTGTTACAGATAAAGATCTCATGGAAGGTTCTGCCTAGGCTATTTGGAACTGTGATCCTCAGATCTTAGCTTCCTGAGTAAACAGGATTAGAGACTTGAGACACCATAACCAACAAGACACATTCACTTAGTTATTTTCCATCAGAACTTGGAAATATCATTCCATGTCCCCTTGTTTTTAGAGTTTCTGTCGAAAATAAATCTGCTTTTCTGATAGGTGACTTGCTACTTTTTTCTAGTTTTCACTGTCGCTACTCCTGTATTTTTAATGTTTTTACCTAATGTATCCAGGAATATAGTTTTATCTTTCCTTCCTAGTGTTCAGAAACTCTCCTATGACAGGGTGACTCTTTCTTTCTCAAGGTCAGTAATGTATTTAATAGTTTATTGGATATGTTTTCTATGAATTTATTTAATTTGTAACTCTTCTTCTAGACCAATGATTCATGCATTTAGTATTTTGATACTGTGCCAGGGGTTTTGCATCTTTCATATGGACTTTCTTAGTATTTCTTTCTTTTTGTTTCATTAATATAAATTATTTTATCTTCAATTCTCAATAAATTATGTCTCACCTATTACAATCTAGTTCAACTTTCAACTGAATTTTACTATAGTTACTAATTTTCCCCCAGGATTTCAATTTAATATTTTTTAAGGATTTCTATCTAAGATCTCCTTGATATCAATTATCAATTTCATTATTTTATTCAACAGTTTATTTGAATTATCATTGAGTTCACTTAGTTGTTTAATTGCATCTCCTTTAAATTCATTTCAGATGTTTATATATGTCCTCTTTAATTTCTTTTCTTTTTTATCAGTCATGGGACTTGAACTCTTGGCTTGGGCATTGTCCCTGAGTGCTTCAGCTCAAGGCTACCACCCTTCCCTTGAGCCACAATGCCACTTCCAGTTTTCTAGTGGTTAATTGGAGATAAGAGTCTCATGGACTTTCATGCCCAGTCTGGCTTTGAATTGATGTCCTCAGATCTCAGCCTCCTGAGTAGCAAGGATTACAGGCATCAGCCACCAGCACCCAGCTTCACTGATCATTTCTTTATTTTTATATTTTTTCATTGATCATTTTTATCATTATCTTTTTGAACAAATTGATGAAAACTTTATTCACTTCACTATAGTTCCAATCCTTATTGTGGAATTACTAGCCTTTTCTGAAAACATGTTGCCTTGTTTTTTCAAATTACCCATGCTTCTATTTTGGGATTTATTCTTCTGAAACAATGTCATTTGTTGGAAACTTTATTCCCCTTTAGTACTTTGATGTTCAGGCAGGACAGTTATGGTGGCCAGGTTTAGATACTATTTCTCACTGCTGAACAGGGGATGACTTTATTAAAGCCAGGAATTCAGTCATGACAGGGAGCACTGGACCTGCTGTTCCTATCGAAAAAACTAGCTGCATTCTGTTGTTAGCTTCTAGGCTGATTTCAATATAGACACTTCTACTGTTCATGTGTTGAGGATGCATTGTTGACTACAAGTGGCCCCCAACTACATTCAAGAGTTTGAAGATCAAGCAGAGTACTGAGTTCTGTGTAGGCTTGGGGAGAACTGAGAGACCTAATTACTCTGCTTGCTGAACTCTGTACGTATAGGCCTAATTCATAAGACAACCTCTTCATACATGGAGGTTGTGGATGTTTCATGATTCAGATGTTTCGACCTTTCACTCTCAGTCCCTTTCGCAAACAATAGGACATGAAGACCTGGCTTATTTAATAGACAAATAATTCTCATATAAAGGTAGGTATCTTCAACAGGTATCTTCAGCCAGGAGTCTATGCTTGAAGTTATATTACTGTACTAGACTTTGTACATAAAGAATAACAACACGAATCATCCAGTGTTCACAGCTAACTAACTTCTGTCATGTTCAAATGAATTATGTCAAGAGAAAATATGGATTAACAAAAGAGCTATGTATTTTAGTGTTTCACACAAAAGAAAAGCTAGGTATGGAATGAGGTAAGATATTTCAACTTTTAGCATTCAGCTATTCAGCCATTGACCTATTATTTACTAAACTTAGGTGCTTTTATACTCCAGACTAATTATATATGGTACAATTGGACAACATACATCATCCCCCTTTTAGCACAAATGCCACTGAAATCATGCTAGTGACACATAAAACTCAGTTCTGGTCTAGTCTTCTTGTTATATGCCATACAAATTGTATGAAACCAGAAGTTATGGAACTGGTCAGCTCTTTTATAATCATAGAGATCTTACCAGAATGGAGAATGTCAGGTCCATAGGCTCTGTAAGACCCAAAAAATCATTTGGTCTGGCCCTGCCAAAGCAACCATAGACAGGAACCCAAATTCAACAAATCTCAAGTTTTCTTTAAAGTAAAACTCAACAAATGTATGCCTGTGGATGATGTTATAGGTACCCCAAAACAGCTCTTGACAGCAACAAGATTCTCTGCCCTTTCCCTAAGGCCTGTATTATATTCTCTTTACTAGATGGATTTCACTCTACCAGTGCTCTACCTATTTTCTTCCCAGTACAAAAAGACTTGTTAACAGGCATAATGTGTAGAAAGCACATGTGCCTTACAGTCAAAACTGAATTATAAAGTCCAATATCAATCTTTAATCAAATAATAATGTGATCAATAATTCTCTTGCCACACTTGCGTAAGAACTAACAAATAATAGGTGAATGTTTTGAAAGAAATGTCAGGATTTCATGTAATGAATTAATATGCAATTGCTTAGGTATTCAAACTAGAAACTTTGTTATACAAACTTGCAAGAACCCTGACTTTCTAAGTTGAAACCACCTAAAAAATAGCAACAAAGGGGTCAGGAGTTTGGCTTAGTGGTAGAGTGCTTGCCTAGCTTGCACAAAGACCCGGGTTTGATCCCTCAGTACCACATACATAAATAAACGCCAAAAGTGGTTCTGTGGCTCAAGTGATAGAGCTCTAGCCTTGAGAAAATCCAAGGAGAGGGCCCCGGCCTTCAGCCCAAGCCCAGGACTGGCAAAAAAAAAATTTCACCCACAAATATCACAGGTTATGTGAAAATATATTGTAATTTTAATCACACTGCTTTCATGTCAATTAAAATTATATTCTTGTTTATATTGCTCCTTTATTATCCAGCTCAGCACATCATTAGCAGTTCTGAGAATGGCAATTAGTCCACATTGCTCTTTAAATTAATATATTCCCTTATTGATGGGGCTGAGTTATGATTTGTCAAAAAAATGAAAGGGGGCTAAGGAAATGGTGACATTGTCCAAAAAGAAAAAAAGAGAGAGAGAGAGAGAGAGAGAGAGAGAGAGAGAGAGAGAGAGAGAGAGAGAGAGGAAGAAAGAAAGAAAGAAAGAAAGAAAGAAAGAAAGAAAGAAAGAAAGAAAGGAACCCATTACCTGACTTATGAAATGGTAAACCTTTTGTACAACACCTTAAAATAACATTTTTTAGAAAAGATAAAAGGAATATTCCCAGTTTACAAAGGGACATGTTGTCAAAGAATGTATTTGTTTTTCAGTTTTGCTCAAGTATGCTTCACTTTACTAGCACCAACTCAATATTTAAACTAGAGTTGAGATTATTAATTAAAACAAGAGATTTTTCTGGACTTCCTTCAAACTTTAGAATAGATAGATCAAAAAAATATCGATTCCTCCCTTGACAGAGAACACTAAGCATCTAGGCAATAAAAGATAAGTCAAATATGTAGTGATTAATTAAAAAATTAAAATTCTGAGAAATAGTAGACCTTATTTCTCCTGTGAAGTACCCTGTGGGTGGTTTGATTTTTCTTACTGACTCTGTCTTCCTTTTCACTTGTTGCCTGCCTGATACCCTAACTCTACCCCCATCCCCCACAGAATTACACAGAAAATGAGGCCTAATGAACACAGATGACTAAGGTTTTCAAAAGCTTGTTCACCATAGAGGCACAGTTTCCATGTAATGGAAATGCATCATTTCAGAAAATAGTTTGGTTCCTTACTCTTTGTATCATTCTGTCACACATATTCACTTAACTTCTAAACCTCAATTATCTTCCTTTCTCACTTGGTTGTTTCTCTGATTATCAATATAGGCAAAATTTTCTCTTTCCCTCAAGACTGACCTTTGACTCATTCTTTTTAAAGTATCTTGAGTAATACACATTTCTTTATATTAAACCTCCATGGAATAGGACAAAGTTTCTTGAGGAGACAGAAATTACACCAATTAATTCAATAACAACACGAGCAACAAAAACTTCTTCAAGTAGTAACTGGCTTTTAGAGAATTAAAGGGTAAAAGGGAGGGCAACACTTTTTCCTAAACTACAGAAACACATGGAAATAGGAGGGGAGATTAGAATGGTGTAACAGCAATGAAAACAATTCAGATGCATCACAGCAATGACACTGATTCAGATACATCATACTTATAAACTGATTTGTTGAATGGTAAACCCTTTGTACAATTAGTTAAACACAATAAAAATAACCAGACACTGGTGGCTCATGTCAGTATGCCAGTGACCCTAGCTTCTCAGGGGACTGAGATCTGATCTCAGTTTGAAGCCAGCCCAGGTAAGGTCGTTCTTTAATGAACCACCAAAAAAAAAAAATGAAGTGGAACAGAGATTCAAAGTGGCAGAGCACTAACCTTGAGCAAAAAAGCTCATGGATAGCATCAATCTCACAACTGACAGAAGAAAAACAAAGAAAAAATTCTCAGGGGACTGGAGGAAACCCCCCAGGGACGTGGAACTCACCTCCCTCTAAGGAAGGAGCACTTCTTAGGACTGGAAACAGAAAACTTACAGGAATAAGTCCTCTGAGAATGGAGCACAAACTGACTGATACTCAGTTTCTGGGAGCAAAGTGATAAGGCTGACTTTAATAGCTGATAAAACTGTAATCATATATTAATTTTCAAAACAAATGAGACTACCTGGATAAAGAGCTACCTGTAGACTAGAAATGAAAGTAAATTTGAATAAAGCTTGTTTTACTCTTCAAGCTTTCTATTTCTTTTCTCTAGTGCTTCTAACTGGCAAAGAATAACAGTGACACATGGGTAAAGTTTAAGGGATCCTCTTTACCAATAATACAGAGTAAAGCAGAGTGGCTTTGAAGCTGAGAGACAATAATTTAATGTCCACTCTAGTGTTTGGTTGCTATGCACGTGTAGTCTTTCCTGATTGTACTCATGCCTAACGCCAGTATAATGGCAGAAGCCACTTTATTCTTTGACTTATTGAAGTCCCTTGCATATTCAAAATTTCTCTCAGTCTATTTAAATACAAGTAAATGCCATTAAAATTTCCTTATTCATTTCTGAAAGATCACCATGGAATCTACCTCACACAAAGATTACCATGGTGTCAGAGTGCAGGAGCTAATGGTAACCTCATGCTCACGATACAACAATCAGCTTGTGGCACTAAAATCTCCAAATATTCTTAGTCCAGAATGGTCTCTGCTACACTTTTGATCTAACACATCTGATTTGGGATTTGTTTCTCCTGCAGCTCCTTCCTGTGAATACAAAGAACCTGTATGTTAAGTGTAGGAGGAAAGGAAGAGCAATTTTCTGCAGAGGTTAATTTCTGTGGGCTTACCTTCAGAAGTAGCATCGATAGATATAAAACCTCATTTGTATTTAAATGCAAATGACTATTAGTGTTTGTGTAGCTAGTTTAGTAGAAATCCTTATTGATATATTGGCTGACTTGTGCTGTCATTCTGATGATAGCTTCATTTTGAAATAAAATAACTTATAAAAGAAAAAAACAATGAATGCTCTCCTTGAATTTCCTTCATAGATCAGAAGAAAAGGAAGGTTATAGAAGGTTTCTCTCCATTATATAAGGAGAGAGAAGGCATCTTGATAGCCCCAAATATTCAAATCAGCTGAGAAAGTAGCATACTTATACCAGTGTTCATGCAGGAAAAAGTATTTAAGATTAAATCCAATACTAATCCATGTATATAAGAATGTTTTTTCTCCAATGATTGAATTTTAACATCTAAAGGAAAGTAAGCTTTTCATTTTTACTTGCTCAGTGAATTTTGTCTAAAACTGAAGCTTGTTGGCCTATAGAGTTTCTTTCTACTAAGTGTTTCTGTTTAAGCCATGCCTTGGAATATTTGAGTACTGAAGGAAAGAGTCTGGATGAATATATAAACAATATTTGTGCAGAAGTTGCACTGACCTATCTCAAGTTTCTTATTAAGGAATAATATACCAAAATGAGCCATAACTGCATGTGCACATATGCATCTTCCATAAATCTATGAGAAGAAAGAGAAGCCAGGCACTATTGTCATACCTGTAATACTAGCTATATAAGAGGCTAAGATCTATTGGAAGAAAGTCCTGGCTTGAGAGTCCTGCCTGTAATCCTAGCTACTCAATCTGAGGATGATGGCTCAAAGCCAGCCCAGGCACAGAAGTCTGTGAGACTCTTATCTCCAATTAACAACCAGAAAATGGGAAGTGGTGCTATGTATCAAGTGGTAGAGCGGTAGCCTTCAGCTGAAGAGCACAGGAATATCATTCAGGCCCAGATTTCAAGCCCAGCAACCACCACCAACAACAGCAACAACAACAAGAGTTCACAAGACTCCATTTCCAATTAATCAGCCCAAAACAGGGCTGGAAATGTGGCTCAACTGGTAAGGCACTTGCCTAAGAAGAGTAAGGACCTGAGTTCAAACCTCAGTACTACCAAAAAGGAAGAAAGAAAGAAGGTAAATAATAAGCTCTTTTTTCAAAACTGATCAACATTATGTTCTGATTGGCTGAAACATTCATTGGTTGTATAAGAAAGAATTATACATCGTGAAAGGGTATCAATGTATGTGAATTAATGCACCTTCTATCTGGCAAATATCATGTAACCCTTTTATTAATTACAATAAAAATATTAAAAAAATAAAAAAGAAAGAATTATACAAATCAAGAAACTAATCTGTAAACTTTTGTAGATTAAAAGAATCCACCATTGAGAAATTATAGAAAGAGTTAAATTTTTTTTTGCATTTTATCTTTTTAAAAAAATCCTCCTTTAAGTGAGAATTGCTTTTTTAAGAACCATTAACACTAAACATCTGCTTCTTCAGCTGATCTGCAACTGAATAAAATAAGAAAAAGGAGAACCAACTTTGCCAAGTAATGTCATTAGAAAAATGGTACCCTTAGTCTCTCTTACAACTTTTCATGCCAGAAGCTAAACTTTATACCTAATATCCTAACATCTCAGGAGGTTGAGATCTGTGGTTCATTTCTTAATTAGCCTAGCCACATAAATTCGAGAGAATATTATCTCCAATACACCAGGAAATATCCAGAACTGGTATGTCTCAGATGGCTGAGCACCAACTGTGACCATAAAAGCCAAGCACATGCACAAGGCCATGAGCTAAAGCCCCAGTACTCTTACAATAACAAAGAAAACAAACTTTCATGTATATACTGAAAAAAGGAATATTACAAATTAAACAAATAAAAATGAGAAATTAAGAAAGCAAAATGCTAGCATGATTAGTCCAATCAATTGCAACGAGCAGAGTAAAATTTAAATTGTGAATCAAAATTAGAGCAAAGTGTAACTAAAGATTTGCTTGTTTGAATGAACAGGATCATATGTAGCCCAGGCTTGCCTTGAACTTGTAATCCTTTTGCCTCAGCTCCCAAGTGCTAAGAAAATAGATGTGTCTACAACACCCTTTCATAAAAAGCATTACAAAGACTTCAGAGCTAGCAAGTGGCTAGAGTTCATTTACTCTAGAATATAAACTATGCACTGGTAAGAAAAATAATTTAACCACAATAATTTAAACTGAAACTGAACTTCATTCTATTTTTATTTCCTCTTAAGTTGAAGAAGAAAATAATCAAAATCATAGAACATTTTTTGAAATCATATAAATAATATAATTGATTTAATTTTTTATTAATAAACAGCATTTTTGTATATAAAATATGTTAATGAAGGAGCTAGAGCTGCAATTTGAAATGGTAGAGCACTAGCCTTGTGCAAAAAAGCACATGAATAGCATCAATCTCACAACTGACAGAAGAAAAATGAAAAACAAAAAACGGAAAACAAAACAAAACAAAAATCCTCAGGGTACTGGAGGAAACCCTTAGTGAAGTTCTATTGGATCCATTTTACCCACAGAGGAGATCCAAAATAAATAAGACATTTACTTTTGCAGATGTTGTAGAATACCTTTAGATATCTATCAAGCAGATAGACAATTTAGCTATTGTTTTTCCGGGAGAAATAAGAGGTTAAAACACAGAGGGTTTGGAAGGTGAAATTTCTAATTCATAACCGCTACCTCGTGACAACTCCAATCTTTAGTACAAAGATATTTGCTATGCCTCACAAATAAATTCTAATTTTATATAACTTCCTAAATTAATTATCAGCATTTTCTATCTCTGATAATGAGGTACATTCAAATTGCTTCAATATATGTGACTTTGAGAATTTAACAGATTATAAAAGAAGGGCTCTTACTTCTTTTGCCTTTTCTCATTTTACAAAGATAAAACAAAGGTTTTGGTAAAGGGAGATTTTAAGGGTCAAATATCTCCCATAGAATAATGCTACTGAAATGTTATGTGTTAGCAAATGGGCCCTAGACCTTTCTAAAACTTGAGTTTGATCTCTAGTGCCAGAACACTGGCATTTAAATCCCAATTTAATGATATTTTTTAAACCTATGGGATATAAACATAGTACTTATTTTTCTTATGCCTTCACAGCTTGTTTCAATCTGTAAAACAGAGATAATGTTGCTGTTTACTGAAGTTTTTCATGTAGATTAAGTGAATTATCATATTCTAATATATATAAAGTACTCAGAAAAGTTGCCGATGACTCTGTGTTATTAGATCATTGGAAACAAAGACACTAATATTTGTGAACACTTTATCATTATAAAGGACCAATCAATCCATAAATCTTTTCCAAGTACTCCTAACATATGCAAGGTTACAGAGGTTTCAGAGTGGGAATGACCTATGTAGGAATCAGAAACATGCAAATATGACTGAAAGAAAATATTGAAGGAAATATTTCATACTAATATTTAAATAATATAAAAATTTTAAAGGCCCTAGCTAAAAGCCATATTTTGGTCATTTAAAGATTACGTTTTATAATGGAAACCCAGGTCTCATTTACTTAAAACATGACAAATGTAATAACTATAAAATGACTTTGAAAGCACTGACCTGTTCTGGATTCCCCTCTACAGCCTCCTAAGCTTTGAGTTTGTAATGCCCTATTGAAGGTTTAGTTACTCTTTTCATTATAATGTTGAAATTCCAGCTTATACCTTGTTGCCTTTCATTTTCATCAGGAAAAAAATTTAGCACAGATTTGTCAGTTCCAATGTAAATTATTATTTTTTAAAAATTGCCTGAAATAAATATAATGATGAGCCTGTAGTCTGAATAATTTTTGAAGACTCATAAATAAATATTCACTTCTTGATCTGCCAGTTGACAATATGATAGTTATAGTCAATTGTCTACAAACCTTTAATACAAGAATAGGCTACTTTAATATGCATTTGAAACACGGTAACATCCTGAAGAATGGGAATATTATTTGAAGGAAATATGTGGTTAAGCAAAAGTAATAAAATTTGCTATGTTTTGACCACATACTCTGGAACTCAGGTGCGTGTGTGTGTGTGTGTGTGTGTGTGTGTGTGTGTGTGTGTGTGTGTGTTAATATAAGCAATTGTACTACTAAGAAAAAAAAGACCCAAGTTAGGCACTTAATTCTTCATAAATTTGAAAGATCTGATTTAATTATTGGGAAAGACTCTTCACTGAGAAAAAAAATCTATTCGTTGGTGTAAAGTAGGTGTTAATATAATATGAAAATTTACCATGTGGAAGCTCTGGACTTGGTCTTACATGGGATAATATCTCTCTTCCACAATTAACTAGCTGTATAATATTGAAAAATTTATTAGAGTATGACGGGCACATAATAAATACCAACAAAGTATTATTTGCTGTTATTCTCTGAATATGTAAAACTTGAGCATTCTGGGGGAGATCAGAGCAAGACTGATAAGGTATTACTGAGAGAAATGAGTAAATAGGGAGTACAGACATCTTGTTGAACTTTGAAAGCCACTGCAGAGGCTATGGACTTCAGCCTCTTGAGAATTCTAACAACACAAAACATGATCATGAAAGCTAGCTTTCATGGTTGCTCTTGCATCTTGGTGGAAATAAACGAGAGGAAAGAAAATAAAAGCAGAGAGAACAGTTTAATATTTGTTCATTTGGGGAACAAATAGCAGTAGTTCAGGAATGTTAGAGGACATTAAGCTATACTTTTTTTTAAATTTTGAGACTTTTCCAAATGTGCCATTGAAAGAAATCTACTTCAATAGGCTAATCATTTTAATTGAAGCTACTGTAGAAGATGACTCATTGAGAGTAGTGCTAAAATCCATTGTCAAAAAATCATTTAACACCGATAGTGCCTTCGGACAATTTGTGTCTAAAGATATGGTGGAATGAGCAGTTCTATTGAAAAGAGAAACAAAAACAGAAGTGAAATTTCACAAACTGGTGATGGGTAAAATATGGTTATTAGTGATCAGAATTTTGCGGTGTCTCCTTAGTAGGAAAGCAACCAAAATCACAGCTATAAAGAGTACAATCCATTGTGTATTTAATCTGTGCCTAGTGAATTTGTTCCTTTCAACATTGACAGGAGTATTTGGCTTTACACGGTTTTCAATCGGGGGATTCTGATTGGCCCATTCTCCACTGACTGGTATTAAGAGACTGCCATCCAACCAAGGTACTCCTATCAGTTGATTTGAGATCTTGCTTGGGAAATAGAATTTCAAAATGCAGAGGCAGAAGTGGCTCATTTTTTCCCACACTCCAGTATGCTAATTGTATGCTGTCCTGAGAAAATTAAGAAAGGAATTCTATTTATTTATTTTGTTGACTTTGAATAAGGTTTTCTGATACTGGTGTTTCCTGAATATGATGGATGCTGGTTGTCAGTATTTAGCATGACATATTTGAGTTGGTAAACAATCACGCATGCCAGATACTTCTTCCTACAGTATGCATCTTCAGAAAAGTCTGATAGTGTATCTAAAATAATTACATTTTGTTCAGTAATCAAACTCAATCAAATGAATTCTGTGTGAAATACTTTTATTCCCACAATGAGAAATGTGTGTCATATCCTCTGTAAATTTGCATATTTTTCCATAAACCTAAAACCAATCAATTTTGAAGAGTTATGATAATATAAAGAATCTGAGGCAATTACAGTCTTTTTAAACAGGGATTCTAAATGCATTTCACTGCTGGTATTCATGTAGTAAAATAGTCAAAACTTCTTTAACCCTTTTCATGACATCTCAATTACACAGTAATGATTGAAACTCGGGACATTTCTTAGGATTAATGACTGGCTAGGAAAGTAGATGGCCTGAGGTGCAGCTAAGGGCCATTAATTCCCTCTGGTCATTAATCCCCCAGGAAATGCTTTAGGCCTGGTTTGATATTAGCATTACAGGCTGCAAATATATAGTAGGATTTCCTGATTGGTTTTAAAATAGTTTATTAAGATGTCATATTTTAATTTCTGCCCTGTATACTCAACATTTCCAGATTTCCATTCCTGGATTTCCATCCCACAGCGTTGATGCCAGTGGCATAATACAAATGATTTCTTTGTTCAGATCACACATTTCCTCAAGAGAGTCTAATGTTAAAGTTGTTCAATACTGAAGTTCCAAATAGCCATTTACACTTATGATATTATTTGATAATAAAAATATTAGCCATATCAGAGGGTGGTATTTTATTCACGTGTGTGAATTCTACTTTATATCATGTAAATTCATAATCTATTGAATATTGTCCCAAATATTAAATAATACTAATGTATATTCCCCTTGTCCATAGAAAATAACCAAAAGTAGGTCATTAAAAGAGTATTGATAGTATTGAGAATCATCTGAAACTTGTATGGCATCCATGCTTTTTTTTTTTTTTTTTGGTGGGGGTTGGTCATGGGACTTGAACTCTGGGCCTGGGTGTTATCCCTTAGCTCTTCAGTTCAAGGCTACCACCTTACTCTTCAGTCACAGCGTTACTTCCGTTTCTCTGATAGTTAATTGGAGATAAGCATCTCATGGATTTTAGTACCTGGGCTGACTTTGAACCTCGATCTTCAGATTTTGGCCTCCTGAGTAACTAGTATTACATGCGTGAACTATCACGCCTGGCTCATCCATTTTTTTTTTTTTTTTTCCAGTCGTGGGGCTTGGAGTCAGGGCCTGAGCACTCTCCTTGGGCTTTTTCCCTTGAGCCACAGCACCACTCCCATCTTTTCTATGTGTGTGATACAAAGGAATCGAACCCATGTCTTCATGCATGCTAGGCAAGCACAAAACTCCCGGCCCTCATCCATCCTTTTTTACGCTCAACTTTATCATATAAATTATGAGCCATAGGATTTTTAAAAAATTGTATATGTGATTTTTGCTGAATTGTGCTTTGGAGTTATCTTAGCATTAAATATGAGAAGCTTACTATTTTTGTTATCTAAGGGAACCTTTTTTAACCACAAATATATTAGATATTGTGTATCACATTGCAGTGTCCTCTTGTGCAAGTTAGAAGAAATTTTCTTTGTAATAGAATTAAATTACAAATACAGTTTCATTTGAACTCAGAAAAACTACAGAAACTTTCAGCGATCTTATTTCACTTATTTGGTTATTCACAGCGACAAGTATCCAAGCTAGTATTGGCAAAGTTCGTAGAGCACGTTTGTGATATATGGCTTTACCTCTGACTACTTCTTGCCTAACCTAATTTACTTTCTCATACACTAACTGTCAAGCTCAAAATCTGACTTTGGTATATGCTATATCATATATGTTTATTTGTTTATTTGGGGAAAACAAGATGATTGGGAGGGGGTGGGGGAACAGAAATTGGGAGAACAATGTGGGAAGATGTATCAATATTCAAGAAGTAATGTACCTAAGCCGGGCGTGGTGGCTCATGCCTGTAATCCTAGCTACTCAAGAGGCTATGATCTGAGAATTGCTGTTCAAAGCCAGCCTGGGCACTAAAATGTCCATGAGATTCTTATATCCAGTTAACTACCAGAAACTCGGAAGTGGCACTGTGACTCAAGGGGTAGGGAGACAGCCTTGAGCTGAAGAGCTCAGGGACAGCTCCCAGGCCCAGAGTTCAAATCCCACCATTGACAAAAAATAATAATGTACCCACTAACTGACGAATGTAACTATAACCCTTCTATACATCATCCTGACAATAAAATACAATTATTTTTTAAAATATGGGCCTTTGTCAGCTCCAGCCAATTCTGTTTAGAATGAGGTAGGCTGCAATTCACTAGTCAATTATAGAGTTAGATATATTGACAACATGTGTTTCTCTCTTTCACAGTCCCAAATTCACTGCTATTTGTTATGCCCATCTAATCGTGTTTTCCTCGTAATATGGTTTCAGCTTGTCTACTTTCCTCAAAAAGTTTTTCAGAACAAGGCTAGTGAAAGTGGCCTACCTCATCGGTTTGAAAAGTAGTCTCAGAAGTTTCTCTATTGGATTGCCAACATCGAGGCGTAAGCATTCTTTCCCTCTACCTCAAATTGTACTCAGCCTCAGAAAGGTAGAGATTTCTTTTTTCCCAATAATTACTTACTTCTACTTGTTCAAAGGAATACCTGTTAACTAAGTTTTCCTCTCAGTGAATATCTAACTTATATGGCAAATTCCAAGGGCTATCGCCACATCAAGTAAAAATAATTGCTCACTAAATTCTACTGTAATTAGAGGTTTAATGGAAAGTGATGTTCAATAAAAGAACTACAGTGAAAACAATGTAGGAAGAAATTCAGTGCCCCCCCCCAGCCAATGCAAGGACCCCCTGAAGAAATGACACTCAAAATCAAGCTTGACAAAAGGCCTTAGTATATAAAAAGGAAGAAGAAAATGCCTGGCCATCTCTATGTCTGTCTTCTTCTTTCAGAACCCATACATCTGATGATTGTCATGAAACCTTTGAGTCAGTTGAAGGTCCATTCAGGAACTGTAATATGAGTTTACTGGTATAAACTGTGCAATTACAACACAAGGTCCATATTCTGTCCTCAGATCAATGTGTGTGTGTTTCTGAAGCACATGGTATATGCTATGTCTGTCTGGCAGAAACATTTGTGCTTAAAATACAGCCTGACAGTTCCCTGCCATCTTGCAAAACAGTGTGGCTTATTTAGAACAAATCTGTTATGACTGACCACAGAAAGATGCATGTGTGTTTCTGAGCTTCTCCTATGAATAGGCAAAAGGACCATCTGTGCACGTGGCATTTACACATCTTTGAGCAAAGTTAGCATTCAGCCTCCCAGTAAAATCCATCTCTCAGGGATTCTGGGTTTGTGATGTTTCCTGCAGAATGAAGAAGGAAAACAAATGCACTTCAGTAAAATAGAAGTATCATTTTTTTTCATCTGTCATAGCCACAGTTTGATAGTATCTGTATTTCATTTTCACTTCAGAATATCACAAGAAAGAAATGGCAGGAAGCAAGTTGCTTCCACATGGTTGTGAAAGGGAGTTGTTATATTTGGTTGCTCTCTGTGGCACATCTCTGTGAAATTAAAAAGTATATATCTAGCTGCAGTTCTGGTGGTAGGAATACAATAATATTCTGTCTTTCCTAAGTTTTATTTTCTGTCACATAGAATGATCATAAAGTTATCACCTTTGTCTATCTTTATGAAAATATTGATTCAATTTATGCTTCTGAAAAAAATCCTAGTGTATTTATCTTTTTTTTAATTGTAATTAGTAAAAGGGTTACATGATATTTGCCAGATAGAAGGTGCATTAATTCACATACATTGATACCCTTTCACATGTCTTGGTACCCGTTTCCCTCCCCCCCCACACCCCACACCCGTCTTGGTTTTCCCTCCTTCCCTATTAAATTTCAAATATACAAATACAAATAAGTTCAATATATCAGATAACAAAGTGAGATACTATACCAATATGAGATGACCAAGGGACAGCAAAGGAGATGAGAGACAACATAGTACATTAAGGACAACAATCATTCATTATATGGCTTTTGTTTCACTATCCTGGAGGTCCTTTCAATTAGCTTCACATTATATGTCCTTATGTATCAAGAGTTTGCTCTATTGCAAATCTCTGCTAGTAGAGCCCAAGGTTTCTACTGATTATGACGAATGAGGGAAACCATTGAGCCTAAGTTCCTTTGAATCTGGCTTACTTCACTTAATATGATTTTTTCTAAGTCTTTCCATTTCCTAACGAATGGGGCGATGTCATTCTTTCTGACAGCAGCATAGAATTCCATTGTGTACAAATACCACAACTTGTTGATCCACTCATCAACTGAGGGACATCTAGGTTGGTTCCATATCTTTGCTATGGTGAATAGTGCTGCAGTGAACATTGTTGTGCTAGTGGGTTTAGTATGTCCTTGTTTCTGGGTGGTTGGGTAAATGCCAAGTAGTGGAATTGCTGGGTCATAGGGGAGTTCTATGGTTAGCCTTTTGAGGCACTGCCACACTGCTTTCCATAGTGGTTGAATGAGTTTGCACTCCCACCAACAGTGTAGTAGTGATCCCTCCTGGCCACATCCCCTCCAGCATCTGTTGTCATTCGTTTTCCTGATCTTGGCCATTCTAGCTGGAGTGAGGTGGAATCTTAGAGTTGTTTTGATTTGCATTTCTTTTATGACCAGAGATGTTGAGCATTTCTTCATGTGTCTATAGGCCATTTTTGTTTCTTCTTCAGAGAAGACTCTCTTTAAGTCTTTGGCCCATTTTTTAATGGGATGGTTGTTACTTTGGATAGTGTATTTATCTTAAAGTATGCATTTTATCAGGTCGTGTAGAATCCTCAGAGAAAGCATAAATTGTAACAGATAATTATTTTATAATTGGAAATTAATTCTTTGTCTTCGTAATGTAAAAGAATTCAAGACAATTTGCTTGGTTACAGAATGCCATTATTTTTAAAAGAAGATGCGCTAAAATTTTGGAGCCAAATTATTTTTGCCTACTTTTAAAACTGCTCATTTTTCACATAAAACATTTATGTCCCATTTGTAATAAGAGTGCACCAACATATTTGTTTTCTGATTTTTCACTATTCTTGATGGATTCATCTTTCATCTTTGAGTAATGAATCAGTTAAAATAAATATTATTAATAAAGATGGTTATCAATTGGGAAGCTACACTTTTTGATCAACTGAGATGTATGCCTATAAAATTAGGAGCTGACTTCAAATGTTTTCTCAATCCTAAAATTCTATGTGCCATTTTCTTTCTAAGATTATTTTCTATAACTTGTACATTAAGGGCAATTCCAAAGCAAGAGTGCTAATTGTTTTAGAACCAAGATAATTATGTAAAAATTCATAAAGAGTTCAGCAAGGGTACCAGATTTGAAAAGTCTAATGTAATTAATTCATTGCAATTGGATACAATGCTGCTTGTCTTTTTAAAAAATATTATTGGCTGTCTCCCTCCCTTGTTCCCTTTCTCATACTTTTTTTTCTTTTTGTTTTTTTTTTAATTTTTATTAAAGAATTTATTAAAATTGATTTTTACAACATATCTCAAATGACATATTAACAAACAAGTATTCAAGAAGGGAATCTCTATGTACAATCACTGGCACTTGAAATTAGGCTGAGGGTTTGTATGTCATATTAATACATATTAATCTATGTATTAAAACATGTCTATAGAATCACAAATTTTAATTGCAAAGGGTATCGTTTTGAAACACAATCCTATGTTGTCATGTAGGCTTGTCAGACTCCTCACTTATTAGTCACCTATTGTATTTTAGCTTCAGTTGTTCCTTTCGTGTGAAACTGTAGATGTATTAAATTGTTGCCAAAGTTCCCATCTTTTAATTCTAAACAACTGTTTGCCGGAGATGGAGACTCTAGGTAGTAGGGAATGTTTTATAGTAGGTTGCTTTCTAAAGAAGAGTTTCTGTAGCAGTTATAAACTAGAACACTAAGGAGGTGCTAGCAGTGTAGTAGGAGTAGGTGGCTGTCATGATCAGTCCCACTGACTGCCAAGAGACACCCAGGCCTAGTGTGGTCATTTCAATGTGGGCAATTGTCTAATGGTGAGACTCAATTCAATGAATTGAGAGTCTGTTGCCAGCAGAAGAATCTCCAGTATATCAGTGGCAACCAGTAGTAGGCCAGAGCAGTGGCAATGCAAGATCAGGTAGAAGAGGAAAGAAGAAATACTCTTGCACCCATTCTTCTCCACCTGTCAACCATTCAACTCCATAGCTTAATAATAGCTCCTTGGAGAAATGCTTACTAAAAACATAAAAACAGGAAACAGGGCAGATTTTGTTTTCCTTCTCATGACTTGTACGTTTCTGATCTAGTCATTGTCTAGGGAATTGGTAGTTATCTTCCACAAATTTTGTTATTATAAATAGCAGGAAGAAGCTCTGTCACCAAGGAACAATATCTTCCATATACAGTAGGAAACAGCCATAAAAAGATCTCACAGACATCCTTAGGGCAAGTTAAAGTTTCTTGTAATGAACTATTTTTAAATGTAGTTCATGATATGCCCTAATTATGTTATTCCTCAATTAATTAGAAAGGTAAAACAGACCCAATTCCTTGAAGAAATAATAAAACCTAAGTAGGTTTTACATAGTTCTACATTCCTTCCCTGGAAGTTAAGTAGCACTGTGGTATAGAGCAGAGATCAGAAATGAAACCAAAACCAGATCCCTTCTCATTTTTTTGTTAGTTCATGATCTAAGAATGATTTTTTATGCAACTGGAGAAAATTCAAAAGAAGAACATTAGTTTGTAAGACATGTAAATTATGAAATTCAAATTTTAGTGTCCATAAATAAAGTTTTATTGGAACAAAGCCATGTTCATTCATTTACATATTGTCTATGTCTGCTTTGAAATAAATGGCACAGTTGACTAATTGTGACAGATACCGTATGGACTGCAAAGCCTAAAATATTTACTATCTGACCTTTTTCTTAAAAAAAAAAAAGAAATTAGTGAACCCTGGTTTAGAGTATGGGTGCTAAAATCACCCTGTATGCCAATTTCTCTGTTTTTTTTACTCTTTTTTTATTGTAATTAGTAAAAGGGTTACATGATATTTGCCAGATAGAAGGTGCATTAATTCACATACATTGATACCCTTTCACAGTTTCTCTATTTTTTTATGTCTTTTATTTTGTTATGTTCCTTTGGGAAACCTACTAACCTGCCCTTGTATTTGTTAGTTCATCTGTAAAACAAGGATAAAATTGCATCTACTTCATAAATTGATTGTATAATATATACAAGGAATTTACCCATGTATATAGCAAAATATTTAATAGCTACAAGAAACTTTGGTTATGTTCTCTTCTGAATATAAGATCTAATTTGTATAAAATGCAAAATACTTGAATCAATACAGTTTTTTAAGAGGAATCTGATGTCAAAGAGTAGATTTTCATGTGGAGTTCTTTGGTACTTTATTCATTACTAACAAATGCTTAGCTGGCATCATATAATTTGTATAGAAGTTTGGAAAATACCATGAATTCTTCTAGATGCTGTCAGGCTACTCAGGAAACAAGCCTCGGACACATGAGAGCGAAGCTCTCTAAAGTTTACTTTCTGCATTAGGTATTTAGGAAGTATTTTTTATTTCAGTAGTAACTCAGTGTACTAAATTTTTATGAAAATATTAAGTCTGATAAAAGTGCTGAAATACAATTCATCTTCAGGTTCTGCGCTTGTTCCTTACAGAAATGCTTGCCACATATAACTTAATTTTTATTAGTCCCAACCATTTGAGTAGCATAATGGCTGAAAGATATATTTTCAGTTACCTGTTCTAAAAAATAATATGATATAACAAATAAAAATATTTTTTAAAAAAACAGGCACTGGTGGCTCATGCCTATGATCCTAGCCACTAAGAGACTGAGAGATGAGAATCATAGTTCAAAGCTAGAGTCCATGAGACTCTTATCTCCAAATAACCATCTAAAACTGAAAGTGGCGCTGTGGCTTGAAGTAGTAGAGTGCAAGCCGTGAGCAGAAAAGCTCAGGGACAGCACCCAGGCCCTGAGTTCAAGCCCCATGATCAACATAAACAAACAAGCTGCTCTTCACACTGACATCAGTAACTACAAATATACTTGAAATTTCCCAAGGCATTCTACATACAGAACATACGTAGTACATTAGTTTAAAACTATTAATTGAGGGGGTCTTATTTTGAGTTTAAAATTGTCAAATACAGACTTTCTCAGTAAGCGACCACATCATTAATTCAACATCATTTATTATGTATCACTAATAAGTGCCTAGAGCTGTGAACAAACAAGATAGCAAGTCTTTCTGAGGAACTTAAACACTCAGGGTTCTAGAGCAGTGTTAAGTGTTTGTAATTTCCTTTAAAGTTTCTTTCTTCTAGTCTTTCTTGTCGATAAGTACAGTCTAATCTTTTCATTTATTTTTCAGTTTCCTTTTCAAAAGTTTTGTCTTTCATTGTGCACTAGAACTAATACAAGCTCCTTAGGGTAGCATGGAACGTTTGTAGCTTGCTCTGACCCAAATATGTCTCTGTTGCTTCCTGAAGCAATTGCAATTCTGTGTGTTTTCACAAATTCTTTACAGTCATCCTCACCTACTTTGTGTCTTTGTTTCTCCATCCCTGAGTCACAACAACAATATGACAGACAACTTCAAAAAGACATGAAAATTGGTTGTACTCCAAGGAGAACTTGGTTTTAAATTCCAATTATATAAACAAAGTCTAAATTTGCTTGATTCTTTCTCTTTGTTGTAACTTTCTCCTCTCTCTAATATCTGCAGTATCATGCTTAATTCTTCATTTTTTAGACTGCCATTTCTGATATATATTTTCATTTTAATTTATTTTATTAAGTAGTTATATAGAGGAGTTTCCAATTAACAAAGCAGTTTATGAATACAATGCATCTTGACAAACTCAAAGTCCGATAAAATAAACTCCAGAAAGGGGTATTTGAAAGGGATGGAATGGGATTAAAAGGAAAGAGGCTAAGGATTGCACAGAAGATGGGGCGAATGCATTCAAGAATTCAATGTCTAGCTTACAAAATTAAGAAGAGCGGGTCAGGAGTTTGGCCTAGTGGTAGAGTGCTTGCCTAGCATGCACGAAGACCAGGGTTCAATTCCTCAGTACCACATAGACAGAAAAAGCTGGAAGTGGTGCTGTGGCTCAAGTAGTAGAGCTCTAGCCTTGAGAAAGTCCAAGGACAGTGCTCAGACCCTGATTGAAGCCCCAGGACTGCCCTCTACCCCCACAAAAGAGTTAATTATATTTACTCTTAAATGATGATGTTAATTATGTTTAACTCTTCAAGTACAATAAGACAGAATCTTAGACAAGCATTTTGCACTGACTCCCAGACTGTTTCTAACATAGGGAAAATATTTTTATGATATTTATGTTGTTATAATATTTATGTATATTATTCCATTGATTAATTTAAAGATTCACAGTTATAATGGGATATTTGTTGTCATATTTCAAATTCTTTTTTTTTTCTTTTTTCTTTTTGCCAGCCCTGGGCTTAAGCACAGGGTCTGAGCCCTGTCCTTGAACTTTCTAAAGGCTAGAGCTCTACCACTTGAGCCTCAGCACCACTTCTGGCTTTTTTCTAGGTATGTGGTACCGAGGAATCGAACCCGGATCTTTGTGCATGCTAGGCAAGCACTCAACCATTAGGCCAAACTCCCGGCCCCATATTTCAAATTCTTACCGAATGGTTGCTGAATTTCTTGGAGGACTTCAGAAGTCCCTTACTGCTGAACTGGGATTCTCTCAAGCCTCTATCTCCAGGAAAACGTCTTTAGACAACTTCTATATTAAATTAATACAGCTTACCTTCTCTTTAAGGGCTTTTATAGTCATTCAATTTTCTTTAATCAAATATTTGTTTATTATCTGTTCTAATAAGAGAGGTATTGTGCTAAAATATAGTAAAGTAAAAATTTAAACATTAAAAAAAATTTTTTTGCCAGTCCTTGGTTTGGACTCAGGGCCTGAGCACTGTCCTTGGGTTCTTTTACTCAAGGCTAGAGCTTTACCATTTGAGTCTCAGCACCATTTCTGGCTTTTCTCTATGTATGTGGTACCAAGGAATTGAACCTGGGTCTTGGTGCATGCTAGGCAAGGACTCTATCACTAGGACAAACTCCTAGCCCCCGCATTACATTTTTTTTTGTCAGTCATGGGACTTGAACTCTGGGCCTGGGCACTGTCCCTGAGCTCTTCAGCTCAAGGCTACCATCCTACTGCTAGGCCTGGGCATTGTCCTGAGCTCTTCAGCTCAAGGCTACAAGCTTACCCCTTGAGCCATAGGGCCACTTCCGGTTTTCTAGTGGTAGTTGGAGATAAGAGTCTCACTGACTTTAGTGCCAGAACTGGCTTTGAACCACAATCCTCAGTTCTCAGCCTCCTGAGTAGCTGGGATTACAGGTGTTAGCCACTGTGCCCAGCTAAACACTGAAAAATTTTTAATTTTAATACAATATATCTTTAAATGAGATTAGTGGTATAAACATGTCCTTTCCCATTTTTCAATAAAGTTATTTGAATTATATTTTGGCACATGCATTATTCACTTCCAATACTGTAAGTACTTGGAAATCAGGAGCCAGACTCTCATCTTTGAGTTACCTACTATTAGGCTAAGTAAGAGTTTATTTAGATGAATTAAACAATTTATATGATGAAAAAGAATTAACAAATGCAGTAGCAATCTTATACAACTAATATACAATGCAACGCAGTGAATCTCACAATTGCTGCTCACCTATACAAGTTTATCTTGGTGATAAACATGTGATTTTGTTTTTTAAAATCAGAATTTTGATTTTAAAACCCTATGACTTCATGTCTGGATTATTTTTATAAGTGAACGAGGCATTGCTCACATTCTATGTGTATAATTCTTTGTTACAGCAGCTCCAAGTTGAACTTTACTGGAAGCTAATTCCAGAGATGAGTGTTCACAGCTCTCTCTTCACCATTTTGGTTATGGCTTATCTTCTTCCTAATTCGCTCACCACACAGTGATTTATAGACGAGACCTTAACTCCGTCACATTGATCTGCCTCTTGTGGTTATCACGATGGAGTCAAATTTTACTGCGTTTTCAAGATTAAGATCCTATGTAGCCCTATCAAGTTCCCAACTAATACTTTTACTGGCTTTTGATTCAGTGTAATTTCCTTTTTTTTTTTTTTTCTGCAGCAACTCTCTTACATTCTTAAAAGAGAAATAGAACATCTAGGGAGCAACATTGTAAATAAATGAAGGTCCTTATTAGAAATAAAAACAATTGTGTCAATCTAAGTTGATACATGGGTAGTACTTCTAGATGGCTCATAATTCATGTTTTGAAAAGAATGATTTTATACTAGCATGTTGTGGCATTTACTAGGAGGTTAGGTAGTAAATATGAATTTGCATATAAACAAAAATTTAACACAAAACTGAGCTTGTTTCGTTGTTAGTTTATTCTAATGGCCTATATTAAACTTTTAATTTGGAAAAAGGATATTGTGTAAAACATCTGATCACCAAATTGGCTCTCTTTATGACCTATGAAAGTTTCAAGGATTATTTAGAGACTTTCACTTCCCAAAAGCTTCTTTAAAGAAATACCTCTATATAACTTATCTTTTTAGTCTTGTAGACTTATCACTCTTCTTTTTTAAATTTGTTAATGTAATCAATAGAAGGGTTACATTATATTCACCAGACAGAAGACACAAACATTGATACCCTTTTTCATGTTTTGGTCCCCATTTCCCTTCCCCACCCCGCCCCTCATCTTGTTTTCCCCCCTTCACTATCATATTTCAAATAAACAAATAAACATATTTACAATATATCAGATAACAAGGTAAGATACTGTAGCAATACGAGATAACCAAGGGACATTAAAAGAGATGAGAAATGACGTAGTACATTAAGAACAACAGTCACACCTTATATGGCTCTTGTTTCTATATCTTGGAGGTCCTATATGGCCTTATGTATCTAGGTTTTGTCCCATTGTAAACCTCTGCTAGGAGAGTTCAAGGTCTTATCCTTCTTCTTTACAAAAATTTTCCCCTCTTTACTTGTTTTGTTAGTCTTATTCTCTTATTGTCTTTTTTTCCTTTTCTCTCCTTCCTGAAGGCAATTTTCCCTCTATGTATTATCTTCAAACTCTTTTCCCAGTGAAACCCCCTAATTTTGCAAATGCATTTATGTAGAGGTCTTAGAAACCGTTTCTCCCTTATTCTTCATTGATCCTTCTTAATAAATCCTGTTTCTTAAATGTCTTTTTTACTGATAGGTTTTAAAGCAAACAGATCTTACTCTCCACTTTTATTCAATGATTACCTTCTTAACTCTCTATCAATGAACATTCACAGTGTTTCTCCAATTACACTGAAAACTTGGTGATCTCTTTGTAATCAAACACATGACCTTTATCATCACGGTCACTCTGCTTCCACTGGAATTTCTGAAATAATTGATTATAACTAATATGTTCTTCCAATATATGATACTATGTCTCCAATTGTGATTTTCCTTCTTTTTATTAGCATCCCTTCCTATGAACACACACTAGAAGTAAAGCACCTTCAATCCTTTCCTAGGTATACTCTAATTTTTTTTGATGGTTTTCAACTATTTTTCAAAGTCTATGACTATGTATAACATGTTAATGTGAAAAGTGAGCCATTTAAAATAAAATCTAGTAACCATTTTTCTCTTTTCAATTTTTGTTTTCTTTGGCTTTGAGAGAAACAGGAAATTATAGGGCACTAAAGTATTTTAGTTGGAAGAAATTCAGGGTAAGAAAGGCAGATGGACTAGGATCTGAGCAAGATGAAGCCTCTGGCAGCACAGAGGTGTGAAATGGCTTTGTCTTTGAGTCTCCCTCCTAGAATCACCCTCATCAGTCTGGGAGGGCATCCCTTGAGCTCATTTGTATTGTACCTAAAAGGGCTCAAGAGCAGCATTACATCATAAAATGCAACACTGGAGATTCAGGTTCCCTGAAACTAAGACTCTAGTCCCTCCCCAGTTTTTCTGCAGCGAATCAGCTCAGAATTCTTTTCTAACCACATTGAAGGTGGAGGAGGGAGCACTCAATAATAACTGAAGTTGAGTTTTCTGACACCCAGAGCCAGACAAGTAAGAAATCAGAGCAGATTAAATTTCATTCAGGGAGATAAATATGTTTAATCTTAAGACAACCTTAATACTACAAATTTATATTATCAACTTTGACCTCACTTTTGAATTTCAGTTCCAAATCTTCATTTTCTCTGGGATGCTGCATTATGGCCTCTAAATCAACTTATCTTATGGTTGAGATTAATTTTAGGTTATGAAGAGCACTGCAGAGAACATACCTACATCTTCCTCTCAGATCATTTCCACAGGTTAAATTTTAAAATGTAGGCTCATGGAGCCAGGAGTTTGGCCTAGTGGTAGAGTGCTTGCCTAGCATGCACTAAGACCCGGGTTCGATTCCTCAGTACCACATATATAGAAAAAAGCCGGAAGTGGTGCTGAGGCTCAAGTGGTAGAGTGCCAGCCTTGAGAAAAATCCAAGGACAGGACTGGCAAAAAAAAAAAAATGTAGGCTCACTAGGTCAGAATCAGAAGTAAGATTTCATAGGGAACTTGCTAAGACAAGATGAATTATTTATTATGTATGGAAAACTAAAGTGGATATTAAAGGATAATTGAGGACAGGTGCGGTGGCTCATGCCTGGAATCCTAGCTACTCTGGAGGCTGAAATTTGAGGATCAAGGTTCAAAGTCAGCCTGGGCACAAAAGGATCTGAGACTCTTATCTCCAGTTAACCTCTAGAAAACAGAAAGTGGAGCTCGGCTCAAGGGTAGAATGGTAGCCTTCAACTGAAGAGCTCAGGGACTGTACCCAGGCCGAGTTCAAGCCCCATGACCCTCCCCAACCCCCACACACAAAAGAATAATTTAGGACAGAAATGGATGTGGCTCTCTCTTCTTTATATATATATATATACATATATATATACACACACACACACATATATATATATACACATACATATATCTCTTTTTAAAGTATTGGCCAACCATTTGAAAGGAAAGGGAAAGGCTTAGAAAAAAATCATATTAAGTGAAGTAAGCCAGACTCAAAGAACATAGGCTCAATGGTTTCCCTCATTTGTCCTAATCAGTAGAAACCTTAGACTCTCCTAGCAGAGATTTACAATAGAACAAAATGTAGATTCATAAGGCCATATAGAATGATGCTAAATGAAAGGACCTCCAGGATATAGAAACAAAAGCCATATAACGAGTGTTTGTTGTCCTTAATATACTATGTTATCTCTTTTTCTGTCCCTTGGTTATTTCATATTGCTACAGTATCTTACCTTGTTATCTGATATATTGTATATATGTTTATTTGTTTATTTGAAATATGATAATGAAGGGGGGAAAATAAGATGAGGGGCAGGGGTGGGGGAGGGAAATGGGGACCAAGACATGAGAAAGAGTATCAATGTTTGTGAAGTAATGCACCATCTATCTGGCAAATATAATGTAACCCTTCTATTAATTGCAATGAAAATATATGAAAAAAACATTGGCTAATATTTAACTTTGTATGCCTTTATGCCTCTTAACTCCAGAGACTCTCACTTTCTGTGGGTTAAATGTCTTACTCTATGTGTGGTGGAATGTTTAATGGCATCTCTGGTCTCTATTTGCCAGGTGCCAGTAGGAAACAACCTTTTGTCCTGCAGGAATCCAAAATGTCTCCACATATTGCCAAATAGTCTCTGAAAGATGAGCCACTAGGGGTATTAACTAGATAATCAGTTTCTGCAAATTAACCCATTTTGACACAAAATATGTTTTCCCATTTATTTCAGTTAAGCTCTTTACATATATGACATTTTGATGAAATATGGGAAGGCTCAGTCATAAAAGTTCTAAGAAACATAAAATATCATGGATCAACATCTCTCCATATCCTGAAACATCATTAGAAACCTTATTCCATTTCTTATTTCACCATTCTATGAAGGTTACCCTATGAAATACAAAATAACACCCATATTTGGAATGGACAATTAAAATATATGCTACGTACTGCCTACATACATGCCACACAGACTTATCAAAATATCCTGGCTAAATGAATTTTCACCATCATGGGTTTTTTTTGTTTCTACCTGTGGCATAATCACTCATTTCATACTGTCAGACTATTCAAGATGCTGGGTAGCATAGATGAATATTTGAGTCACTGACTGCAGGAATGGGAAGTGAGCTGACTGATCACCATGATGGAACTTTAGTAAGAGGGAATGATGAAGTCAAGTGAGCTAAGGCATGACGTAAGCTCCATTTAGAGCATGCGGATGGTTAAAATATTTTTCCATTTACTTCAAACACCATAAACTTTAAAGAATTGAAAATATAAAGAGCCCTTGAAGCTAAAATAAGTTCCAAAACAGGAATGACATGTATTATAAACCATGATATAAATTTTGACAGTGCCATGGCCACTTTTCTCTGCTTTATTTCCCCTAAAAGGAAAACTGTAAGATATCTGTGGGAAATATTAAAAAGCCTAAAGGCATAAGAAATTAGGTATTATGGATCCTGGATTGATTGCAGTTGTGCTGGAGGATTCTCAACTGCCACAACATTTGAGCCTTGGTTTTGGACCCCCTTTCCCCATCCTTAACATGGGCAGTGTGAAAAATCATTGTGGTGATTAATATTCAAGGAAGGTAATGCACCTAGAAAGATGTTAGCCCATAAATAGAGAAGCTTAGCTGCTAACCAGCTTTGTGGAGTTTGAGATGAACGATTGTTTTCAGATTCCACTTAGCCATTTATATTAAAATATTATATCTGTGCAAAATGCAAGTTGCTAAAACTACTACCCTCATTTCCCTTTCAGAAGCTGTTTCTAATATAATAAGAGACAACCTGCCATCTTAGAAAAGAACAGGGTAGAGGTTAAAAAGAAAGACTAGAAAGGGAAGGGGGGAAAGCAAGATGAGGGGAGGGCTGGGGAGAAGGAAATAGGAACAAAAACATGAGAAGGTGTATAAATGTATGTGAAGTAATGCACCTTCTATCTGGCAAATATAACTGTAATCCTTCTATTAATTACAATAAAAAAAGAAAAAAAGAAAGACTATACACACACACACACACACACACATACACTGTTGCTAAGAAATATGGAGTTGATGTAATTGTGTACAATAAATTTTGCTGTAACATTGATGCCAATGTCAAGATAATAGATGAAACCACAGCAGATTATCAATTGTAGAAACCCTAAAAAGTTAATTCTATTATATATTTTAGCAATAATAAAGGGTTTCATACAAAGATGTATAACACTGTCACAACAGTTTGTATAAGAATTTCTCACATACAAGAACTTGATTTTCCCTATTTTAGAGTCCCCAAGCACCTGCAATAAAGTGATAAATATAGGAGCTGGAAGTTTGGCCTAGTGGTAGAGTGCTTGCCTACCACGCACGAAGATCTGGGTTTGATTCCTCGGTACCACATACATAGAAAAAGCCAGAAGTGGTGCTGTGGCTCAAAGAGTAGTCCTTGGGCTCTACTAGCAGAGATCTGCAATAGAGCAAAATCTTGATACATAAGGCCATATAATGTGAAGCTAATTGAAAGGACCTCCAGGATATTGAAACAAAAGCCATATAATGAATGATTGTTGTCCTTAATGTACTATGTTGTCTCTCATCTCCTTTGCTATCCCTTGGTTATCTCATATTGGTATAGTATCTCACTTTGTTATCTGATATATTGAATTTATTTGTATTTGGATATTTGAAATTTGATAGGGAAGGGGGGAAAAGCAAGACGGGTGGGGGCTTGGGGGGGGAGGGAAACGGGTACCAAGACATGTGAAAGGGTATCAATGTACGTGAATTAATGCACCTTCTATCTGGCAAATATCATGTAACCCTTTTACTAATTACAATAAAAAACAAAACAAAAAAAACCAAAGAGTAGTCCTCTAGCCTTGAGAAAGCCCAAGGACAGCACTTAAGCCCTGAGTTCAAGCCCTGGGACTGGCAAAAAAGTCATAAATATAATTGTACTCATATATTTATTTGTACATTACATATCATTTAATCACCCCCAAATAGGTGTATTTTTTATGAACACTGACTCATTTTGATTTTCGAGCCTCAACATGAACTTAATCTTTCCCCTGTGACAACTGGTTTTTCAGATGCCTCTAGTTTTATGGCAAATCCCTTTAGTCAAATGAATCAGAAACAAAACAACTGGCTCAAATATTTTAGTCAGTTATTTTGTCTATTGTCTTCTTCTCTGAAGTCAGGTCAGTGTCAAATCTGTTCCTGCTAGTCTCTTTAATGGTCTGGATAAGGCCTGTCTTCTGTTTTCTAGTGCTAAGGCTTGGAGAAAATCTGGGTGTTTCTGAAAAATGAAGATTCATTCTTTTTCTTTTTTCTTTTCCATTCCTGGGCTTGAACTCAGAGTCTGAGCACCGTCCTTGGACTTTTTCAAGGCTAGAGCTCTACTACATGAGCCTCAGCACCATTTCCAGCTTTTTTCTATGCATGTGGTACCGAGGAATCGAACCCGGGTCTTCATGCATGCTAGGCAAGCACTCTACCAGTAGGACAAACTCTCCGCCTGAAGATCCACTTTATAAACACTAAGGCATGAGTTCTTAGAAAATATTAAAATAAATAAAGCACATTCCCATAAGCATTTTTAAACTTTAAACAGAATACAAAGCTAAAATTGTCTAACGTTATCATAAAGATTAAGGACAAATATTATTTCATCAAATTTTGTCATTATGTGTGTGTGTGTGTGTGTGTGTGTGTGTGATGTCTGTATACACATTATTTCTTACTATGGTTCATAATTTTAAAAAGCTCAGGAGCCACTACATAGATGATCTCAATGTGTTTCCTTTATGCATTGTATGATTTGACTCTGGGCCTTTGCATTAAAAAATATTTTATTATCCTTAAGTAGCTGTATAAGGGAGTTGTCATTCACCAAAGCAGTATATGAATAGAGTGCATCTTGATCAATGTCACCCCTTCCAACATTCTCATCCACCCCTCCTAAACCTCACCTTCCCCTGGTTATCTTCATTTTAGGTTATGTACTTAATGTTAGCGATTTATCAAAGCAGGTTATGTGTATAATGCATCTTGATTCATGTCACCACCTCAACATCTTCACCCCCATTTTATCCTACCCTTACCTTCTATTTCTCAATTCTATTGTATATATAAAGTGAACAGTTGCGTGCATTCTTTTCCCTTCCCCCTTCATTCTTCTGCCCCCTCTTCTTCTGGTCCCACTCTCCCCTCTTGCAAGTATCCATATCTTGGTATCCATTTCTCAGTGCTTATTTTGTTGGGCCTTAACTTAGTCTTTTTAAAGAATTATACTTTGTGCACTCTCTGTAGAGTCTGCTACACTTCAGTTAATTCATTTGTAACCCCTTACCTACCACCATTTCTAGACACAAATGGGGGAACCTATGCACTCTGTGTTTCTTTGTGTCTGGCTTGATATAATTTCCCCAAATCTTTTCATTTCCTTACTAATGGTACAATATCATTCTTTCTGATGGATGAGTAGAATTCCATTGGGTACATATGCCACATTTTCCTAATCTATTCATCATTGAGAGGTGTTTTATATGATTCCATATCTTTGCTATTGTAAACAATGCTGCAACAAACATGATTGTACTGGTAGCATTAGTGCAGCCTTGTTTGTACTCGATTGAATAACTGCACTGGATATATTGATGCATAGATTATTTCCATAGCTCTCTAATTTTTCTCCTTTCCCAGATTGTCTTTCACTTCCAATCCATTCTAGAAACTAGTACTACACTTATCTTATGGGAATCCATTCAAATAAAATTTCTTAGTTTAGACCTTTAATTATTCCCAATAATAAGAAAGCCTTGTTTTTATTTTGGAGTGAAGATTCTAATCATGATTGATTTTTATAACCTAAGCATTTTCATCTGCCTCTTACAACTTCTGGATTCTAATTAGATTTAACTATTTATCAACTCCTGAAAATCCTTTGGAAATCACTATTCCTATTCTTGGCCCAAACAGTTTTAGCTTAGGATTCTTTGTTTTCTTGTTAACATGATTCTAAGTTTATATTTTCCAGAAAGACTAAATTTTCAAGCTAAACAAAAATGTGGCCTTACTTTAATCAGGATTATTTTGATAATGCTTACATCATTTTAATAGAATAGAAAGCTTTAATACTGTAAATATTCTTAACAAATGATATGTTTTTCTCATTATTCAAGTCTTCATTTATATCCCCAGTATTTAGTGTTCTCAAATATATTGTGAGATGTGACATTGTCTAGGGCAAATGCATAATACATATTTTAATGGCTACTTTATTTACTGTAATAATGAATTAGTACTATTTTGTTTGAGGATGAGTGGGTGGTGCTGATTTTGATTAACTTTAATGGTAAAGTTAAATGCTAAGTGAAAATAATGAGTTGAAAAATTGGTAAATATTTTTAAAAGAAGACAAAATCTTGGATGATGAATCCTGGGATTCCTTTTTGCTACTCCTAATTAATGCTTAAAAAATAAACTCAGGCACTTGTGATTCATGCCTGTTATCCTAGGTACTCAGGAGGCTAACATCTGAGGATTGTGATTTAAAGCCTGGGAGGAATGTGAGACTCTAATCTCAAATTACACACCAGAAAAATGGACATGATGCTGTGGCTCAAAGTGGTAAAACTCTAGCCTTGAACACAACAGCTCAGGGCCAGCACTAAGGCCCACAGTTCAAGCCCCATAACCTACAACACACAAAAAAATTAGAAGCCAGGAGGTGAAAATTAGAAGACACTGGTGGCCCATGTCTCTCATCCTAGTTACTCTCCAGGTTGAGGTCTAATGATCATGGACTGAAGCCTGCATAAAACTCTATGTCCAATCAATTACCAAAACCTGAAAGTGAAGCTGGGGCTTAAGTGTAGATTGCTAGCCTTGAACACAAAAGCTGAGGGACAGCATCTAGAACCCGAGTTAAAGCCCCAGGCCTGGCACAAAATGAAACATAAAAACAAAAGGAATATTTGATAAAAATAAGAAGAAAACTTGAATGATTAGGTTCCCCTAATGTGTTCAGACATTCTTTTCATTGGAAGTTTTATTATTTGAACTACAATTTCCTTTTCTCATAGTCTACAACATTTACTAGGCCCATTTGTCTCCCCTGAGTATCTTGAAAACTCACTGCTAATTTGAAAGCAGCTTGTCTGATATGGAAGAAAATACCTTGAGGATTTAGCAGGTCCACCAATCAGTAACAAAATTTTATCACTTCTGTAAAGATAACCTTAAAAGAGTAAAGATGGAAGCTAAGATTTTACTTTTTTTTTTTTTAGAAGTTAGCTGAATAATTTTTTGGAACCAAATTTCATGTTGAGTGACACTAACATTGCTTTTATGTTTTCAGATTTCCTTGGAACTAGTACATACTTCTTTTAATATTAAAAGGATAATCAGAGGGGCCAAGAGTTTGGCCTGTTGATACAGTGCTTGTGTAGCATGCAGGAAGACCTAGGTTCGATTCCTCAGTACCACATACATAGAAAAGTGGGAAGTGGTACAGTGGCTCAAGTGGGAAAGCACTAGTCTTGAGGAAACAGCCCAAGGACAGGGCTCAGGCCCTGAGTTCAAGCTTCAAGACTGCAAAAAAAAAAATTAAGAAGGAGAAAATAAAGAAAGAGCCTTTGGAGTTACCATTGCAGCCCACATGTAAGAAGATCCTCTGGTAGGACTTTCCAAATTTGGGGTCTTATTATTGAAAAATCCATTATTATTGTATTGCATAAAATAGCATATAAAGGTTATAGACCATAAAGTTTTGAAGTGATTGTAAATTATATAAGCATATCTGTGCATATACATATTCATGTTGTGATGCATTCAAATAAAGATATTCTTTGTTACTTAAGTGAGTTTCCTTTCTGAAACTCACTTTCAGGAGACATCAGCATTGCCTCCTCTCATTGCAAATGACTAATGCGAGAAGGTAACTTTAGAAATTACATTGCAATGTAATCACCCATATTGTGAATTGTGGATAAAATTGATTACAATAATATTGAAACTCCCCCAAGGGACTCTACAATTATAAGTCAAGTCTCAAATGGAAAAGGTTTTTTGAAAAGTTGGCAGATGTCTTAATGAAAATGAAACATTATAGTGATATATTAGGGCAATTTGTTCATTATTGACAAGCAGATCACTAAACTATATAAATTACTAGATGAGACAGGCAGAAATTACTTTTATGTCAGTGAATGGTTAATCAAATATTATTTTTAATTGTTCATTTATTGAACAATTGCATACATTAATAGAAAAATGATTTTCCTTTCCTTAGAGTTACAATTTTATGATAGATGCAGAAAACCCAAATATTGTAATGTGTATCAATTAGGAACCAAACTCATCTACTGACATCTACTATTCAAGGTGACAGTCAAATACACAAAAGCACTGAGATTTATCCATTTACTTAGCCTTTCTGTTTCCCCTTTTCCCTGTTTTTTTTTTTTGTTGTTGTTTTTCAGCTGCATTACATAAACAAACAACATTGAGATAAATCATGGAAGGGCAGATAGAGCTATTTAAGGAATGTGAAGATTGTACATCAGCATTCCACCATGCCAGGGGTTTATCTATAATCTAAAAGTTTGTTATGGCATTTGTTTTCAAGGACTTGGCCAAGCACAGAAACCCACAGATATCAGCAACCAGGGCAAATTTATTCTAATAGATTTTTATTCTAGGAACAAGAATCTTTCTGTTTTATATTGCACATGAATATTAAATAAACTACCTGCTGGCAACTACACAATATTTTAATCTCTAATTTTAAAAGTACACTGTACCTTAATACCTATCTTTAAACAGATATCAATTTTTATGGAGCACTACATGAGTTGTTGATGGATAAATCACCCAAGCATGGTTAAAGAGAGCCTAATCTCCAGCTGGTACCACATCCATTTAATTGTATCTTCTGACCTCACCTCACCTGAGCCTGCATTAAAATCATAATACAGTTCAAGTGTAAAAATGATATACTGTTTGTTCGCCCTGTTTATAGAGGGGCAAATATACAGTTAAATTCATATGTTTAAAATTAGTGTAGTCATTTGAAAAGGTTGAGTTAGATCAAACTGCCTCTCAGCGTTTTCTCTGCCCTTTTTTTTATTTAAATGACTAGGCCCTCATAGCCAGATGAGAGCGGCCGTTAAGAAAGTTGTAAGCAGTGTTTCCTGGCACCCAAGATTGCTGCTTTCCATCCAGCACACAGGCTATCAAGCCTCATTTAAAAATGGAACAGTTTATTTTTTAATATGTTCAGCTGGCTATCAGCAGAAACTTTGAAATATTCTAAATCCTTTACCAATGTAATATTTTTGGAATGGCTTAGAAGCAGCCTTTGAGTTCATTTCTATGTTCATTAGGGTGAAACAGCCTTATATTCTTGTGGCAGCTACATTTTCACAAATTACAGTACTTTGGCTTTTTCTTTTAAGAACTATGATTTTTGTTTTGTTTTGTTCTTGAATTACAATTCCAGCCAGAATATAGATGACCTTATGGGTTTTCCCATGGCTGAATTGAAAGAATTAAAAACAGTACTGTTTAGGGATTCTGGTTTGAAGAAATAACTATGTTCTGCTTATTACAACTACATTATTGAAAGCCTTGTATGCACCAGATAGATTTAGTATTGAATCACTATGTGTGATACACTGGAGAATATAGGTTCCGGGAAGTAGTGATCTTGTCTCTTTTATACCTCTTTAAATGAGTGCCCAAGGGGCTGAGAGCATAGCCTCATGATAGAGTGCTTGCCTAGCATGCATGAAGCCCTGAGTTTGATTGCTCGCTACCATATACACAGAAAAAGCCAGAAATGGTGCAGTGGCTCAAGTGATAGAGCACTAGTCTTGAGAAAACCCAAGGGCAGTGCTGCTTACCATTTTACAAATGATATACCTATCTATTCAGTGACAGGATGCGCAGATATATGTCTGATTCTGGAGGTGTTGCCCCTAATCATTCTAAGAGCCAAGCCATTGTTGTACAGAGGGTTCTCATGAAAACAAAAGAAAAGAAAATGAAAAGGAACCAGATGCATAGAGACACAAAGGGAATACATTTATTATGAGAATTAACTTGCATTATCATAGAAGTTGAGAAATTCTGTGATAGGCCATTCACATTCTAGAGAAAACCATCAGCAAAACTCAAACCCATAGCTGAGGGTGTAACTCTCAGATAAAGGCACCAATCCAGAGGAAATGAGTGGCTGACTAGATATGCAAGTCCTTAAGTCTAAAAGCTAGAGAACATATGCAACTCCTAGAGTGCGAAGGTCAAGAAAATGCTGATGTTCTTAGGTAGGATAAAAATTGATGTCCAAGCTCTAGAAGAATGTGAGAGAATTCACTTTCCCTTTGCTTTTATGTTTTATATAATCCCATAGTTTATTGAATAGTGCTTATATATTGGATAAGGGCCAATCTGCCTTTCTCAGTTCACTGATTCAAATGCCAGTTTCTTCCAGAAATACATAATCAATGTACAAATAAATAAGGCTTTACTCACAATTTTCCAATCCTTTAGTCCTGGCACTTAAAATTAACCATCAAATCAGAACCCAAATATATCACCTTAAGTCTTACATAATCTCCAAGTAAAAAAATAATGAGATCATAGTTCCAACTAACATGATTTATCTGTCTGGTGTACAACAAAAAAAGCACTAATTCCTTCCTGAGAAGAGGAGACAACATCATTGTGTGATGTTTATTCTTATCCTGGTATTTCATAATTTATATTAAAGTGTAAAATTATTTTTAAACACTGATTAATTCAATATAGTTCATGTTACATTCTTCACATGAAAATAAAGCAATAGAAAAATGAAACAATGATGTTCACTTATTATATTATAGACATGACTATGTATTCTTAGCAAGGAAGACAAAATAGTCATAGTCCTTGTTTCTGGACCTGGTTGCATATATCTGATATTTATAACCACCTATCCTACTTTATTTTATGTTCTCTTTGTCTTGATCCAGATTCTCTTCTGATAATTGCGCTTTGCCTGTCAGCATACCAATGTTCTTGAAAGTGCCTGGGTCATTTGGTGTATATTCTGTATTGGGTTGTTGTAGTTGCACGTTATATTAACCACAGAGCTTAGTGATATTAAAAGACTCTGTATTCCATACAGTCTCCTCTTTACCTCCATTTTAGAATAGTAATTCAATTTCCCCCTGGTATTTTTTGCCAATCAAGTCACCAACAGTACAACTCCATGCATAGCCTCTTAACTCAGAGATATGAAAAACAGAATGGCTTAGTAGCAGTCTTAGTTGCTAGTTCAATAAAATCATTTTTGCATTTCCTAGTGGAATCATTTATCCTAAATTAATAAAACTGCTATGTCAGTTGAACACGAAATCATAGGAACAGGAAGAAAAAAGTCTACTAGTGCATTGCTAGCGGTTATGGTAAGTAATGTTAGTCCTATTTCTACTCCTTGAGCCACATACCTACTAATTTTGGCTATAAGAGAAACATCTATATGTTAGATATTAGAACATTTATTGCCTTCAGAAGTACTGTCTCTGGTCCTGCAATGTATTGTCACTTCACTGGTGCTGACTTTTCTACCATTTTAAGCCAACTGTTTCTTGAATATGGTAAGACGAACAAGTTCAAGAAACATGATCACATTTTTATACCTGTTTGATTGCAAAGCTAGTTCCACAGTCAAAAACAGTGCTGAACGAAACAGCATAATGGTTGATAAAGCACTCAAATTCAAAACAGTAATTGTGATAGAACCTTTGAATGCAGGGAAGACAAATCTATATTCAAAGCAGCAAGCACTATTTTCAAAGGACCAAGCACTTCCATTTTTTTCCAATATAAATTCTATCAAGCAATGACTCTAGCCTAAATCTCTTTCTCAAGATTTACTGAAAGAACATGTTAACTAGGTTTACAGCTTTAGATTGGTTAGCCTTTATAAACAATGCTGCCAGGAAATTGGTGCTGTGGGTCAAAGGGTAGGGCGGAAGCCTTGAGCTGAAGAGCTAAGGGACAACATTCAGAGTTCAAGACCCATGATCGACAAAAACAAAAAACAAGCAAAAAACCACAATGTTGCCAGTTATTTTCCAAAACTAGCCAACAATGTAGTTTCATAAGACTTTGGGGGTAAAATCAATAATTAATACTCATAAACTTTGTCTTACAAAAGGATTTACAAACTTCCTGTTCATGGTCACTGGTTTTCACAGTACTCTGGCAAATTAGTGACAGTAATGTCATCATAACATAAGCCCCTCTTTTTTATACTGGTGTCTATACCATGATACCACGTATATTGTTGACATCAGTTTAGTACAGATGTTTTAAAAAGAATGCATATGAAAGTTCTGGCAAGCCAAGTGTGGTGGCTCACACTTGTAATCCTAGCTACTCCGGAAGCTGAGATCAGAGGATCAAGGTTCAAAGCCAGCCTGGCACAAAAGGACCTGAGACTCTTATCTCCAATTAACCTCTAGGAAATGATAAGTGGCGCTTGACTCAAGGATAGGGTGGTAGTCTTGAGCTGACGAGCTCAGGGACAGTGTCCTGGCCTAGTTCAAGTCCCATGACCCACAAAAAAAGAAAAGAAAGTTCTGGTTATTTCCATTTCTTTCCATCTTTTAATCAAGCATTACTATATAGTGAATGTATATGCAAAATTTGGCTCTTGAATCTTCTGGATTTATATCTTGTATAGAGGGTTTTCATTTTTAAGGGATTTTATAATAGATGAATAATCATTATAAATACCTATTGTATTCAAAAGTAATTATAGTCCCTGTCACATATATGACATAAGCAAGACCCTGCAATTAGATTCCTTGAAGTCTCATAGAATTATAAGACAAGCAACGATTCTGTATTCTAAGGCCACTCTTTTCCTCTATTTTATAAAATAAAAAAAAATTACAGAAACTGAGCAACTCTATAACTAGCAAGTAATAGAAGTCTCGTGTCCAGTAGGGAAGGTGATACATGCTATTTGGAAAGTGAATGTTAGTTTGAGGGGCACTCAGGTAAAAAGTGAGACCTATATCTCAATAAACAAATGAGCATTGTGCTGAAATCCTAGCACTTGAGATGTATAATTCCAGCTATGTAGAAGGATTGTAGATAAATTGTAGTCTGAGGACAGCCTCGGGCAAAGATGAAAACTTACCTAAAAAGTAACTAAAGCAGGGCTGGGCATGGTGGCTCATGCCTATAATCCTAGCTACTCAGGAGGCTGAGATTTGAGGATCACAGTTCAAAGTCAGCCCAGGCACTAAAGTCTGTGAGTCTCTTATCTCCAATTAACCACCCAAAACCCGGAAGTGGCACTAGGTCTCAAGGGGTAGGGAGGTAGCCTTGAGCTGAAGAGCTCATAAAAATGCCCAGGCCCAGATTTCAAGTCTCACAGATGGAAAAATAACAACAAAAAACAGTAACTAAGCTGATCACTTGCCATGTGAACTCAATGCCTTGAGTTCAAGCACTAGTCCTACCGGTTGAAAAAGCAAGCAAGCAAGCAAGAAAGAAGATACATGTTTTTTTGTTTGTTTATTTGTTTGTTTGTTTGCCAGTCCTAGGCTTGAGCTCAGGGCCTGAGCTTGGACTTTCTCAAGGCTAGAGCTCTACCACCTGAGCCGCAGCACAAATTCAAGCTTTTATGTATGTGGTACTGAGGAATCAAACCCAGGTCTTTGCGCATGCTAGGCAAGCACTCTGCCACTATGCCAAACTCCCAGCTGATACATGTCTTTTTTAAATGCTGCTCTTTCCCAAAAGCACTTCAGCCTTATCGTCTTCAAAACATCATTTTATAAAGCCAAAAATATTGTGTTTTAATATCCTCTTTCATTGATTAAATAACTCTAAAAGTATTAATATAATAAGAAACATTATATCTTTTCTTAAAACATGAAGAACATGAAAACTGCATCACAAATATTCAGAGTAAATTATAGACAAATTAGGCAATTCAATGATTAATCTTCTCACTTATCAAAGATTGGAAACCACAGCAGGAAGGCCTTAGAAGTTTTTGGATTGCCAGGATCAAGATCTGATCATAGCTAACCTATTTTGTGGAGCATTCAGTCCTTGTAAATATGCATTAATAATGACAATGAATGACAAAGAGTATATGCTATGAACCTGTCAAGTGCTGAGTGCCATTCAATCTTTTTTTTAAATCTTTTATTATAATTAGTAAAAGAAGGTGCATTAATTCACATACATTGATACCCTTTCACATGTAAACTTTTTTTTTTTTTTTTGCCAGTCCTGGGTTTGAGCTCAGGGCCTGAGCACTGTCCTTGGACTTTCTCAAGGCTAGAGCTCTACCACTTGAGCCTCACCACCTTTTCCGGCTTTTTTTCTATGTGGTACCGAGGAATTGAACCCGGGTCTTCATGCATGCTACGCAAGCACTCTGCCACTAGGCCAAACTCCTGGCCCGCCATTCAATCTTAAACTCACTTAATATTTAAAACATTCCATAAATCATTGTTACTATTTAATTTTAACACAAAGAAATCTGAAAGACAAAGTTGACACAGTTGTTCCAATATTTCATAATGAAGTATTTGGGCAAAAGAAGTTAGCAAAAGATTTCCAACATTCTTTAAAGAAAAACTTTACTGTAAAGGTGATGTACAGAGGGGTTAGTTATATATGTAAGGTAATCAGTACATTGCTCTTTGAACAATGTTATCATCTCGTTCATTTTCTCCCACTCTCCCACGTCCCTCCACTTCCTTCATGGCCAAGTAGTAAAGTTTATTAACAGCACAGTGTCTTGTGAGTATCACTGTTGTATTGATTCATCCCTTGTCCCATCTTTTCCGTGATTTCCCTTCCCTTCCCCAAACCAGATAAGCAAGATATATACAAGACAAACGGTACAGAAATTTATTTCAAAAGTGAGAACAGGAATAACCCAAAGAAAGGAAAAAGAAATCACTGACAACATAACAACAAAATATCTCTTGTTTCCATTTTTTGGTGTTCATTTTGATAAGCATCATTTATATGGTCATGTGCACACAACTATTGAGCCATTGTGATCCTCTGCTAAGAATATTCTAGATATATTCTAGTTTGTACAAATGAGGGATACCAGGCAGCCTTTTTGTTTGAGTCTGGCTTACTTCACTTAATATAATTTTTCTAAGTATTTCCATTTCCTTATAAATGATGCAATAACATTCTTTATGATGGAAGAATAGAATTGCATTGTACATATATACATTTTCTTTATCCATATCCTACTGAGGGGTATCTGGGTTAGTTTTATATCTTAATTATGGTAAATAATACTGCAATGAGTGTGGTTGTGCTGGTAGCTTTAGTATGGCCTAGTTTGTGGTTATTTTGCTTAAATGCCCAGGAATGTGATTGCTGGGTCATAGAAAAGGTGTATGTTTAGTCTACTTTCCAGAGTGGTTAAAAAAGTTCACATTCCCATCAACAGAGTAGTAGCATTTCCTTTTGGCCACATCCCTGCTAGCATCTGTTATTATTAATCTTTTTTTTTTTTTGCCAGTCTTGGGCTTGAGCTCAGGGCCTGAGCACTGTCCCTGGACTTTCTCAAGGCTAGAGCTCTACCACTTTAGTCTCAGCACCACTTCCAGCTTTGTTCTATGTATATGATACTGAGGAATCAAACCTGGGTCTTCATGCATGCTAGGCAAGCACTCTACCACTAGGCCAAACTCCCGACCCTGTTATTATTATTATTATTTATTGATTATGGCTATACTAATTGGAATAATGTAGAATCCCAATGTTGCTTGTATTTGCATTTCTTTTATGACTAGAAATATTGGCCATTTCTTCATGTGTTTATTTCTCCATAAGTTTCTTATTTCTTCTTCAGAGAAGTCTCTTTTTAAGTCCTTAGCCCACGTGTTGATGGGGTGGCTGCTTCTTTAAGGACTTGTTTTGGGGGGTTAATTTTTGAGCCCTAAGTAAACTTTAGTTTTGAGGCCCTTGTATGATATACAGTTAGTAGAGTTTCTCCTAATATGTGGGCTGCCTGTTTATCTTGCTAGCTATGTTCATTGCCACGCAGAAATTCTTCACTTTAATGAAATCCCACTTAGCCAGCTTTTCTTTGATTTGTTGTGCTTCTGGATGTTTACTTAGGATGTTTCAACCTATGCCAAGGAGCCTTATTGTTTCCCCTATATCTCTCTGTAATTTTTCACTGTATCTGGTCTTACATTGAAGTTTTGATCTATTTAGAATTGATTCTTGTGCAGAATGATATACAGGGATCTAACTTCAGTTTTCTACATGTATCTAGCCAATTCCTCAAGCATTATTTGTTGAAGAGAGTTTGTTTCTTCCATCTGTGTTTTTGGCTCCCTTTTCAAAGATTAAGTGACCATAGTTCTGTTGGTTCATTTCTGTGTCATCTATTCTATTCCATTGGTCCTTAGGCTTTTTAGTGCAATGCTAACATTCTTAGACATTAGAGTTTGTATTGCTTACATTTGGAAGGATGACAGGCGGGTAAAACTGAAAATCTGAGAAATTTCACTCTCTTCAAACAACAAATGTCTTACTTGAGTGACCATAGATTTAACAGGAAAAGTCAATGTTGGGTCCTAAAGATCTAACAAGCTCTAGACTAACCATTAGCCTTCTTTTTCTTTGCATATTGTAAGATAATTTTTGCTTATCTTTTCTTTTTTTCTTAACCATAGTAGATCAATAATGCTATTTTATTTATAGTATTAATCATGCCTTATTAAGAGGTGTGTCTTATTGATAGCTTAAAAAATTATCCTCTCCCAAATTCTTCAACAGAATCAAGCAATATATTCATCAGCCCGGTGGTATGTTGATAAGGATGTAACACCTCATTTTTCATAGGAAACTATCAAGTCTCGCTTTGTAGAATTTTCTAATCTTGCTGTAAACATTTTTTACCACTACTTTCAATGAATAACAGATTATCACTGAATAGGAGTTTATGCTAATAATAGCTTTTTTCACATCACTGTTCTGACCATTAAAAATATTTAAGTCCCCGTAAGGAGAGTAGGTAAAAAATAGGAAGAGAAGATAGGAGTAAGTCTTGGCTTAAGGTTTTTCCTTAACATTCTCTCATCTAATGAACTTCACGATGACCCAAAAGTTGCTCTAAGTACTTGTTATCCTTCCAAAGTATGTGAACATAATGCCCATGAAAGTGCTTACTTATCTTACTTACTTTAACATTCAGATTCCAGAGCAGACAGTAAACTCTTTGGAAGTAGAAATCATTTCTACTTTGGTTCCCTGAGTCTAACTCAAAGCAAGTATAATTTTTATTGCTGTTGAATTCGTAAATGCTTTAAAAATATTCTTTCAGCACAAGGGATCATATCTTCTTTATTAACAACCGGAGGTCATAAGTTTTGACCTAGCGTTTAGCCTTAATGTGAAATTTGCCTGCTTTGTTAATTTATGGTTAATCCATAGCATTACCCTTTAACATAGTTATTTGTAGTTGGTGATTAAGTTCTCTGGACTTGTCATTAAGGAGTAATTAATTTTCCATACTTAACAACACTAATGAAATTTCATCTGAAATGAAATGTAACTACAGAATTTTTATTTACATCTACTTAGCAACTTGTCTTCATTATAAAACAAATAGAAAGTGCTTTAAGTCCATCCTAGCCAAAGTTTGAGAGAGAATGAGGTATAAAATGGCAAACAGACAGAACACAGAAGTGGGGAAGACTACCTTAAATTATGGCCAATATATTTAGAGAGATAAAGTAATCAGTTTTATGACAGACATGTTGAATAATAGAAAAATTGAATAATTTATCCAGAAATGTTCACATAAGAAATATTATTAAAATGAAGACCTAAACATGAGGTTATAGAGAAGAATATTTAAAGGCCATGAATAAATGCATCAAGAAGTAAAGGTGTTGAATGTTTTAGTATGCTTACATTAGGTTGTTTTTTTTTTTAGAAAGAAAAGAAAGTACTCAATTTCTGTGAGGTCTTAAAATATTTGCTAAGTAGAGCCAGGTGCTGGTAGCTCATGCCTATAATCATAGCTATTCAGGAGGCTGAGAATTGAGGACTGCGGTTCCAAGTAAGCCTAGGCAAGAAGTCCATGAGACTCTTATCTCCAATAAACTATTCAGAAAAAGGCAAAAATAGCACTGTGGCTCAAATGGTAGGACTAATTTTGAGCACAGAGAGGCTCGAGGACAGCTCCTAGGTCCTTGAGTCTTGGCAAAAAGAAAAAAAAAATCTACTAAGTAAAAGAATAATCTAAACTGGAAAATACCCCTTCCCTTTATTCCTATTAGTATTTTCAAAGACTAAAACTATTCTTCATCATTCTACTACCCTGAAAAAAAACTGCAAGAGTGAAAAAATTGGAGGCTAGTAATAAGGGATGAGGAAAGAAAGTTGATGAAGAAACATTGTTATCATGGCTCAAAAACATGCACATATCCCTCTGTATTTTGCACATTTAAAGTAAAAGAAACTCCTCAGGTTTAGTGCTTTTTGTTGTTGATTTTTAGTTTTTGTATATTTGGGGAGGTGTTATTTCACTGACTTTTAACTATTGTCCCAATTGCTCCTTATTATAATTATACAAATTTCACTATAATTTTTTTCTTTTCACATAAGCAATTATTTTTAATATTATTTTCTTAAGTACATAATCTAGATTTTACCTAAAGAAATTTGGTTTTGGTTTTCATTTTTTTAGGAGATTCATGGTATATCTAGTTACGTAGTACTAGTAAATAGATGTTTCCTTTTTATTAAAAATTACAGTGATAAGAGGCTATGATTTACATCTTCAAAAATAGGATTCTGACCCAACGTCGGTACATTTTGGACAAGGAGGGATTTTTAAATTATTAAGTCATCAATTATAAGTCTCTAATATTTAGTTATTTTTCAAAAGTGTCAAGAAGATAGCCATTTCAAACTACAAACACTAAGTTCACTCTTGTAGCCAAATTCAAAAGCAACATTTTTAAAAATTTAGTGGCTGCTATATTCAAGGTCTGTGTGTGCCTGTGTGCACATGTATGTCTTGCCAATCCTATTATCTATTCCACCGAGTAAATGCAGACATATGGAAAATGCATATGTGTGCCTTTAATTTTGACATTCCTTTTCTGGACAACATTGCCTATGCTGTTTACAATTCTTTGATTTGATGAGTTTTCCTAACACTAAATACTTGTGTTTTGGGGTGCCAAGATGCTTTACTAAGTTTAATAAGTTTCTATGCTTTAATAAGTGCCTGTACATGCAAAACAACTAAAAGCAAACACTGTTTTCTTGACCATATTACATAATAGGAAGGAGCTTTTATATACTTGTCATTGATGTCATTCAAGAATAATGATTAATTACTAGTGACTAGTGTTGTTTTGGGGTTTTTTTTTTGCAAGTCTTAGGGCTTGAACTCAGGGCCTGGGCACTATCCTTAAGCTTTCAAGGCTAGAGCTCTATCACTTGAGCCACAATACCACTTCTTGGTTTTTCTGTGTACATGGTACCAAGGAATTGAACCCAGGGCTTCACACATGCTAGGCAAGTACTCTAGTGCTAGGCCTCACTTCTGTCCCCATAGTGATTACTATTTGAAGCTGCCTTTCAAAGATGCCCTCATGGCCACCTGATTAGATTGGTCCTTTCATTCAACACATAGGAAGCTCAAAGCCACATATATTGGCTTTGGTAATTGATCTTTTTTGCTACAATTAAGTTGAATGATGTAATATTCCTTTCAGTAATTGTTCTTTTCTGTTAAGGCCTAAAGATTAGTCATCATATTTACCAAAGTAGAATATATTAAAAAGTGCCAAGTAGAGGATTTTGAGTTTAAAATTTTGATAGCCCCAGGAACTGGTGGCACATATCTATACTCCTAGCTACTCAGAAGGCTGATAACTGAGGTTTGGAACCAGCCTGGGCAGAAAAATCTAGAGTTTTTTTTTTTTTTTTTAATTTTGTTTTGTTTTGTTTTCCGGTCAGTTGTGGAACTTAAACTTGGCCTGGGCACTGTCCCTGAGCTCTTCAGCTGAAGGCTATGACTCTACCACCACTTGAGCTACAGTGCCAATTCCAGTTTTCTGGTGGTTAATTGGGTACATGAGTATTACAGACTTTCATGCCTGGGATGGCTTTGAACCGCGATCCTGAGATCTCTGTCTCCTGAGTAACTAGGATTGCAGGTGTAAGCTATTGGCACCCAGCTAAAACTATCGATTTTGCATCTCCAATTAGCCAGCAAAAAGGCAGAAATGGGCCAGGAGTTTGGCCTAGTGGTAGAGTGTTTGCCTAGCATGCACAAAGGCCCGGGTTCAATTCCTCGATACCACATACATAGAAAAAAGCCCAAAGTGGTGCTAAGGCTCAAATGGTAGAGCTCTTGCCTTGAGAAAGTCCAAGGACAGTGTTCAGGCCCTGGACTCAAGCCCAGGACTGGCAAGAAAACAAGCAAACAAACAACAACAAAAAAACTCACAGCAAAAAGGCAGAAATGGTGCCGTGTTTCAAATTTTAAAGCTCCATGCCCAAGTGAAATAACCAAACAAGAGTGTGAGACACTGGGTTCAATTTTCAGTGCCAGAAGAAAAGAAGGAAAGAGAGAGAGAGAGAGAGAGAGAAAGAGAGAGAGAGAGAGAGAGAGAGAGAGAGAGAGAGAGAGAGAGAGAGAGAGAGAGAGAGGAAAAGGAAGAAAGGAAGAAAGGAAGAAAGGAAGAAAGAAAGAAAGAAAGAAAGAAAGAAAGAAAGAAAGAAAGAAAGAAAGAAACTGATATTGGCTCTGTGCACCAGGTTTTACACATAATTACAGTTTCCTGATTACCACTAAAGTTATTTAACTATACTAAACATTTTGAAAATGAGGTATGCTGTGAGTAATTCTGACCCAAAGTTGATGAAGATTCACTCAAGCCCTTTTCAGCTAACAAAATAGGAATTGGGGATCCCTCTTAGAGACTGTGCTTTTATCTAAGAAACACCCCCCTGCCCCCCACAAAATGCACAAAGCCATAACAGACATCTTCACACACCTCTCCAGTCTTTTCTGATAAAGTACAGTATTCTATCCATGGTTGTTTCTAAAGAAATAATTGACTTTTCTTGATGGCTTACCCAGGATTCCTTTTAGCAGTGCAGGCCACATGTACAATACAATGAAACTATTTCCTCATCCTTCAACTATACTAGCTCAACAGAAGAATGAAAAAAATTGCCAAGTAAAAAATATCCTTTAGATAATAGAAAATGAGATACCATTGCTAATATTTGTCTTCCATTCCTTTGTGTGAAACTCAGTTTATCCTTAAAACATTGATATGCAGTTATTTACAAGTAGACTGAGAGTAAACAGAGGATGAAGTATGAATGAAGTAGCATCACATAGCCCAATCTGCAATTATCCTAGAGAAATAGTGGTGGATAAAATCATGTGTGACTGTGTGAATGACAGGCATAGACCCTCACTAACCACATTCATATTTGGTAGGTAAGAGTTTTCTATTTTCTACACTCTCAAAGAAGCAATACAGAGAGAAACCTCTGTCCCTAACCATGAATAACTTAGTCCTTCTGTTTGCTGTACCTATAGTTTTCATCTCAGTTTATACATTGGATCTATCCAATGGTCATTTGATTTGCAAACATGCTTTACATCTCAGTGTTTGCAGAATCCTTTTTTGAAATTAGAATGGTATTGGGTTGGCCCTAAAACTGGCTGCCTGGCTGGTTTAGCTGTGGGTTTAGAATTTTCAGTCTAGCAAAGAGTATGACCAATTATGATGTCTACACTAAGTATAGGATGGAGAAGGTTCTGTGATCTGTGAAGCCTGCCATGTGTCTGCTGACCTTCATTTGTTAGCTGAAATCCTAATTCAACAGCATGGCATTCAATGCCCTCCCCTTCCTGTTTTGTATCTTATCCATCCTTAACAAAACTTTAGATTTAACAGTTCTAAAAAAGTTGTTGCTGGGTGTAGTGCCTCACACCTGCAAACCTAGGTACTCAGGAGGCTGTGATCTGAGGATCAAGGTTCAAAGCCAGCCTGGGCACAAAAGAATCTGAGCCTCTTAACTCCAATTAACCTCTAGAAAACGGGAAGTGGGGCTTGGTAACCTTGAGCTGCAGAACTCAGATACAATGCCCAGGCCCAGGGGCAGCATGCCAGCTTTAGCTGAAGAGCTCAGGGACAGCACCCAGACCAAGTTCAAGGCCCACAAAAAAAAAAAAAGGTTTTGTCTCTTGAAAATAAAAATCAAACTTTTCTTATTCTTTGCTGTCCACAAGTGGATTTCCTTGAAAAAAGACTGCAGAACTGAGATCAACATACAGGAACTTTGATGAAAAATTCTCAAAGAAAGACCTGTGAGTGTTGAGGTAGAAGAAAAAGTCCATGGTGATATGTCCCCAGAGCTAGTAGGGAATCTGGAGTGGGGCTGGCCTAGAAAATTGCCTTACATTGAGTCCAGGAAGCTGGGCCTATGTTTCTAAACCCATGGATAATGCAGATCCCTTGGGCTGAGAACAGCTTCTGGACAGTGACTTGCCTGTGAATTTCATAACTAAATCTCCTGTCACCTAATAAAATGAATGCTTGTACACTGAAGCCGGAATATGGGTAGCATACCAGCTCTTCACTGGAAAGTCTTCTTGGTCTGTCTTTTGTTCTCTCCTACAAGGCTCTAAATATCTTTTATGACAAATTAAGTGCCACCTGTTACTCCTTGCTTGTTCCATAGGCTAGAAAAAGTTTCAGCTTTCTGAATGCCTTTACTATAATCCAGAATGTAGTTGATCTCCAGCACAGTGGAAGCAGAATAGAAGCTGAAACAGCCCAATTCCAAGCGACAACAATTTTTTCAGTAAGACTTGAACAACTTGAAAACTTTGTTTTGGATTAAAAAAGTAAAATTAAACTATCCCTATTCACAGATGACATGATCCTCTACCTGAATGACCCAATAAGCTCCATTCCCAAACTCCTAGAATTACTAAACCACTTTAGCAAAGTCGCAGGATATAAAATTAACCTGCAAAAGTCAGTAGCCTGCTTGCACAACAACAATACACAAACAGAAGGCAAAATCAAGAAAATGATCCCATTTGCAATAGACCCCAAACAATAAAATACTTAGGAATTAATTTAACCATGGATGTAAAGGAATTATTTAATGAAAATTATAGAAGTCTAATGAAAGAAATTAAAGAGGACACCAGGAAATGGAAAGACATCCCATGCTCATGGGTAGGGACAACCAATATAGTGAAAATGGCCATGCTGCCAAAACTGATATACAAATTCAATGCAATCCCCATCAAAATCTCAAAGACATTCTTTACTGAAATGGAAGATATAATCCAAAGGTTCATATGGAACAAGAAAAGACCTAGAGTAGCCAAAACAATTCTAGGCAAAAAGAGCAATGCAGGTGGTATTACAATACCAAACTTCAAATTCTACCAGAGCCATAATAACAAAAACAGCATGGTATTGGTACAAAAGTAGACTAGAAGATCAAATGGAACAGAATAGAAGATCCAGAAATAGAACCACATACCTATAGTCAACTTGTATTTGACAAAGGAGTCAAAGATATACAGTGGAACAAACACAGCCTATTACTGGTGCTAGCAAAACCGGGCAGCCACATGCAGAAAACTAAAAATTGACCCTAGCCTGTCGCCATGCACAAGCATTAACTCAAAATGGATCAAAGACCTCAACGTCAGACCAGAAGCCATGAAACTGCTACACTATAGAGTTGGAGAGACATTGGAACTCACAGGCACAGGCAAAAGATTCCTGAACAGAATCCCAGGGTCACAAGAGATTGGAGAGAGACTCGATAAATGGAACTACCTAAAAATAAAAAGTTTCTGCACAGATAAAAGCATAGCCACTAAAGTAGAAAGATAGCCAAACAACTGGGAAAGATATTTACCAATAATACATCAGACAAATGCTTAATATCCAGTATCTACAGGGAACTCAAGAAACTAATCCCTCCCAAACAAAACAAACCACTCACTAAATGGGCAAGAGAACTAAAGAGAGACTTATCAGAAGAAGAGATTAAAATGGCAGAAAAGCATGTGAGAAAATGCTCATCATCCATGGTCATAAAGGAAATGCAAATAAAAACAACCCTAAGATACCACCTTACCCCAACAAGAATGGTCAAGATTTTGAACTCAGACAATGACGGATGCTGGAGGGGCTGTGGGAAAAAAGGAATCCTACTGCACTGCTGGTGGGACTGTAAGCTAGTTCAGTCACTCTGGAAAGCAGTGTAGAGGTTTCTAAAAAACTGAAAACTGACCTTCCCTAGGATCCCGCCATATTACTTCTGGGCATCTATCCTGAATATCATAACCCAAGATATGATAAGGATACCTGCTCAGCTATGTTCATCTCTGCACTATTCACAATAGCCAGGCGATAGAAACAATCCAGATGCCCTACTGCAGATGAATGGAAGCAGACAATGTGGTATATATATGTACAATGGAATTCTACATAGCCAACACACAAGATAAAATAATGGCATTCTCAAGGAAGTGGATGAATCTAGAGCAAATCATGTTGAGTGAGACAAGTCAAGACCAAAGGAACAAAACATGCATGATATCCTTAATATGTGTCTATTAGATCCAAACAGTACAAGAGCGAGGACTAAATATTTGCCTACCCAATGCTATGGACATGGTATTGGAAATATAAACACAACTACATAGACATAAAAATCTATGACTCTATAGACATTAATGTTTTATTACATAGATTAATTTGTATCTATGACATACAAACCCTCAGCCTAATTTTAATTATGTTCTAAAATCTAAGTGCCAGTGATTGTAAATAGAGATTCCCTTCTTGAACACTTGTTTGTTAAATACGTCATTTGAAATATGATGTAAAAATCAATGTTAAGAAAGCCATATAGGAGGCGGAAGATGGCGCCAAGACAATAGGATGCTGCCTAGCTCTCTCTCACAAAAAGAAAGAACCAGGGAGTCCCACAAGCCAATTACCTCAAGAAATCCACAACAACAAACTCAAAAAGCAATGGAGAAGGACTCAAACCAGAAAAGAAATCCAGATCAAGCTTACATCCAACTTTCTCAAAGAATTCGGAACTCGAGGACCCCTCCCTCTCCCCTCGCCGCAGGTTCTGAGCCACGAAAAGCCTCAGTGGAGGGCACCTGGCCGGGTAGCCCCGATCACCACAGAAACCAGCATAGGACCGGGCCAGCGAGCCTCAGAAGCAGCAGAACCCAGATGCTGAACCAGAACAGCAAGCAGAGGAACCCAGACGCGGACCACAGGAGGCGGTGGAGATCCAAGGGGAGTGAAAGACTCCTCAACACCGTGGAGCACCCACAGCCAAACGCAGAGGCCTGAGTACGCCAGCGGGTCCCCAAACCCATCAGGAAAGCAGAGCTGGTGCCAAGCAATATAGCTTAACTCAGACCCCTCCACCCCGCCTGAGAAAGACTGGCATGAGCAAGGGGGCAAGGAATTTAGAATCCTGTCCCTTCCCTCAACAGCCCCCTCCCCCAGGCCATTGACTGGAGATTGACAAGTGGGCGGACGCTAAGACCCAGCACCCCACCAAGGGAGGCGGAGCTATCCCAGCTCCCACCAGCCCAACAGGCTCCTCTCCCAGGCCTCTGACTGGAGACTGACAGGTGGGCTATGCTAAGACCCAGCACCCCACCAGGGGAGGCGGAGGTGTCCCAGCTCCCACATGCCCAAGAGGTTCCTCTCCCAGGCCACTGGGTCTGGAGAGTGGGGGGCACTGAGACCCTGCCTTACAACAGCGGGTGGGGTGTGCAGGAAAATAGGAGCCAGCATCTGTCCTCCTCAAATCTTGAGCTGGGCATCTTCTAGCTGGGAATCCTGAGCAAGATAGCACCGAGGGGCCCCCCACAGTCACAGACTCCTGGCCAAAGCTGCAGAAACACAGCAGGGAACTGAAGGGCCAACCAGTAGCCAAGTTCACCTTCTGAGAATCAGAAAGGCACGGCTATGCCCTTGGAGCCCACGTCCTCAGCTGGGCCACGCCCCTAGGAACAGAGTGGACACCTACTGGTCCTGCTGAGAGCCCCTGGAAACTCCCAAACCCCAGACCCTTGGCCGGGGGCCCGCCCCTGGAAGTGGCCCAGGAAAACGAACCGTCTGCCCAGCACGCCCAGACTGAAGCTCGCAGATCCATCCCACGGCCCACTGTGAGGTCACTGGTTGGGCTGAGAGCTAGTCGTGCAGCAACCCCTAAGTGTTATCTAGTACTTTCCAAACTTTGTACTAAATATGCTACCTACTTACCAACTTAGGTCAGTTATCCTTATGCTACACATTTTCTTCATTACTATAATAATCTTACACTCCTATGTTATTCCTCTTGTACCTCCCCTGTTCTCTCCCATACTATTTTTCTATCTCTGGTCCTCTGTTCATTTTTCAACCCTTATAATGCATGGATCTACACTTGATGGCTGTTGAGCAATACTGTATATCTAGGTGTTCAATTATACTCTAGGTCCAGAGAGACTTAAATACAATAGAGATTGGATTGAGAGGCTTATTGTTTTGGTCATAAATTGGTTATCAGTAGTTGTATTAGACTGGTCTGTAAGTGCACAAAAAGAAAGAGTGATAATACCAATCGAAAATTGTGAACATCTAGTGTCTGCCAGCTAAAGAGGTCTAGGTTGGTTATATCTCAAAAACCATAATTGTGTTTAGTATTAATCTTGCTCCCATTTTCAAATGGGCAGAACAAGGAACTCAAGAAAAATGTCAAATCAAGGAATAACATCCCCCACCCAATATAAACAGACAATGGAACAGTCACTGTCAAACCTAGAGGAGAGTCTTCCAAGTGCTATACAAATGCAATTGATAAACATCATTAATGAAAAATGTGAAAATATAAAGAAAGAGATAAGGGAGGAAGCCACAGCTAAACAAGAGGAAACCATAAACAAGGTGATAAGTGAAAAAGAAGAAGCCATAAAGGAGGCCATAATAAAGGTTTTTCAAAGAAAAATGGATGAATTCATAGAATCCACAAACAAAAAGGTGACCGAACTCCAGCAAATGTCCAAAGAAAATAAAGCTACTGAGCTAACCACTCAAATGAAAATAAAGGAGCTAAAAAAATCCATACATAATCTAAAAGAAGAGATGCAAGGCATCAAAAATGAGCAACTAGAAGCAAGGGAGATGAAGAATAAAGTAGAAAGCTTTGATAGCAGGTTAGACAATGCAGAAGAGAGAATGTCTGGGGCTGAAGATAATTTAGTTGTCATAGAGAAAGAACAGAAAATGAGTCAATTCAAATCTAGGAAATATGAGAGAGCGCTTCAGGAGGTCCAAGATACAATTAAGGCTAATTGGTATTGAGGAGGGTCTGGAGAAAGAGGTCAATGGTATTGGAAATATACTTCAGGGAATCATCTCAGAGAATTTCCCAAATATCCAGAAGGGCAGGCCCATCCAGATGCAAGAAGCTTTTAGAACCCCAAACAGACCTGACCCGAAAAGAACATCCCACCGCCACATTGAAATTGGATAGGGAATGGGGGAAAACCAAGATGGGGGGGTTGGGGGGGTAATTGGGACCAAGACATGTGAAAGGGTATCAATGTATGTGAATTAATGCACCTTCTATCTGGCAAATATCATGTAACCCTTTTATTAATTACAATAAAAATATTATAAAAAAAGAAAGCCATATAATGAGTGACTGTTGTCCTTAATGTACCATTTTATCTGTCATCTCTTTTGCTCTCCCTTGGTTATCGCATATTGTTACAATATTTCACCTTGATATCTGATATATTTTATATATGCTTAATTGGTTATTTGAAATTGGATAGGGAAGGGGAAAATCAAGATGAGCAGGGGGAGGGGAGGAGGGAAATGGGGACCATGTCATGAGAAAGGGTATCAATGTTTGTGAAGTAATTCACCATCTCTCTGGTGAATATAATGTAACCTTTCTATTAATTACAATTAAAAAATTAAAAAATCAATGTTAATAAATTCTTCAATAAAAAATTAAAGATAGTACAATTTTTAAAAATAAGATAGCAATGATACCTAACACTTGGGATATAAATATAGATATGTAAAATAGCACAAAATAAAGGTCTTGAGTTTGTAGTGGTCTGATAAATGTTCACATCTTTACAGCAGTTTTCATGAAACATTTAAGGAAATATTTTCAAGAATGGTTTTTATGATTCTTGTGATGCAAGTAATGCCAATTTTTTGTAGCTGATGTGAAACTGACATAAATTAGAGAGTCTTCCTTTCTCCAAGTGTTCTGCAAACTCTGGTGATGTGGCATACAAAACTCCTGGGAGAAACTGGTGCCCACAGAAGAGGGACATGTAGATTTCAAGAATGTTACATATATCCATAGGAAGCTGAAACAAAACTACTAAGCTGATTATTTACAAGTGTATTTGAACATCTTTCTGGAAATTTTATGTGCCACACATCTTTATTGGAAATATGATGACGTTTCTGTTCATAGGGATACTAGAAATGGAATTGTATAGCTCCCACAATTCATGCATGGATTTTAATGTGTGCTAATGTGTAAATTTCTGCCTCACCAAAACTTTTTACACAATGCCTTGGAGATTTTAAATGTTTATGCATGCGTATTCTTTACCAGTAAAGACTCTGTCAGTCCTTCACAAATATTTAATGATTAATCCATAGACTGATAGGTGTGGGTCTCTAGGTTTCTTTGAAGAATGTTATTTATTATTTATCCAGGTCTCATTTGCAGACGTAGGCTTAGGAAACAAACACAAAGTGGTTGTTTCTTAATTAGCTGCCACCCTGCGATTAGTGGGGTTTTTTCTCCATTAGCTTTCTCTTTTAAATGAGAGACTCCACATACCATTGTTCATCTTTGAACATCTTGTGTTCTTATTTTCATTTCTTCCTAACATTAATCAGTATTCCCTTTATGGTGGTGACTCATTCCTCCATTAAATCCCATGTGACATATATACAGGACAATGTACTTCTCAAATATTGATAATATTTGAAAATTGACCATTTAAGTGTATTATGTGCTTAAAGCATAGGCAGTAAAATAGTTAAATTTAGGCCCTAAAAGGACCTCCAGGATATGGAAACAAGAGCCATATAATGTGTGATTGTTCTTCTTACTGTACTATATTATCTCTCATCTCTTTTGTTGTCCCATGGTTATCTCATATTGTTACACTGTTTTACCTTGTTATCTGGTATATTGTATATATGTTTATTTGTTTATTTGAAATAGGATATGGAAGGGGAAAACAAGATGAAGGGAGGAGTGGGGAGAGGGAAATGGGGACAAAATCATGAGAAGGGGTATCAATGTATGTGAAGAAGTACACTTTCTATCTGGCAAATATAATGTAACCCTTCTATTAAATACAATAAAAAATTTAGGCCCTAGCCTATGCTACTTTTTTTTTTTTTTCGCCAGTCCTGGGCTTAAGCTCAGGGCCTGAGGACTGTCGTGGGATTTTTTTCTCAAAGCTAGAACTCTACCATTTGAGCCTCAGCACTACTTCTGGCTTTTTCTAAGTATGTGGTACCAAGGAAGCAAACCCGGGTCTTCATGCATGCTAGGCAAGCATTCTACCACTAGGCCAAACTCCCAGGCCAAGCCTATGCTACTTTTAAATGTTCTTACCTTATGCCCTTTGATACCTGTTTTTTCCTCTTCATGTTTTGGCAATAATACTGAATATTAGTCAGACATTAGTTGGAATAGTTTCAAATATTTTCAAACACAAAATATGAAGAACAAGAGGTCAGGTTAACCAACTAGTCGGAGAAAATGTAATGGGATTACCCAGGGTCTAGAGATTGGTTGGTTAGTTGTTTCTGCTATATTTTCTTGCTCTTTTTTTCCCTCAAATGTAGAAAATTCTCACAATACATAGTCTGCTCAATCTAAACTTCAAAAAATGACCTCCAACATAAATACTTTGTTCAAGATGCAGGAACCACTTCCTGAATTTTAACTGGGCCAAAGAGACATATGTGTATGCATATCCATGATATCCTCATAAATACATAATATGTTACATATACAAATGTTTTATACTTTTCTCATAATGAACAATATGTAGACAAACACAGAGACCAAGACAAGTGCAAACATAAATAGAGGATTCCAATCAAATCTATAGAGAAATGTGGGCACTGGTTTTAGGGGTTAGCCATTTGGTAATAGTAACTTTCTGTCTGAAGCTTCTCCTATGTGCACAAAAGAGATTTTTCATCTGGAAGGACCATATCATTGCATCACCTTTTTTCTCCTGTTTTTTTCTTTTATGAAGATAGAGGGTTAGAAATGCAAATAAGAGCAAGAAATATCTTCTTTCCAAACTTAACAGCATTGTCGTACTTTGGCTTTAACTGCTTCCTCAACTGCCAACTGGCAGGGAGCATTATGTGGCTCATTTTAAGAGGAAATATCCTCTTCTCTGATGCCCAAAAAGCATCTCGATTATTGGTTATTCTCAAAGGGAGCTCCTTGTTGGACTCGGGCCTTATTTCTGCAAAGTGTTTTTCAGGTATTTTCTTCCTACCACTACTTAATAAAATTGAGAAGATCAAAGTGCAACTAGTAATTGCTTTTGGCACTTTAGAAAATGGTTTTCTTTCTATCCCTATTATTTTCTCTAAAGACTTCTACTCCTGAATTCTTGTCCATTGTGCTGTAGATCAACATATTGGGGGCTCCTTTGCCTGCTAAGCCGCTTTCTAGTATTTTTTGAGTTTGAAACCCAGTGTAGTAGCCAGTATAAACACATTTTTCAGGCTCTGTACTTGGTGAGAAGGAAGAAGAGAATGAATGGAAAACAAAATACTTTTTCTTGTTTTTACAATGGTTATAGAGTAGTTGTGATATGTGACTCATGTGAAAGAGGCAAGGTACTTCGGGAAGCACCCAAAGAAGGGAAAGAAAAATTACTTACTGTCTAAAATAAGTATTATAAAGAACCATAAAGGTGGATTCTGGTGGCTCACTTCTGTAACCTTAGTATATAGGAGGCTGAGGTCTGAGGGTCATTGTTCAAATGCAGGCTGGGCAAGAAAGTCTGTGAGACTCTAATTTCCAGTCAACCACCAAGTAAAGTGGAGCTGTTGCTCAAGTGGTAGAGCACTAGTCCTGAGCAAAAAGCTAAGTGACATCACTCAGCCCTGAGTTATAGCTCTTGTACCAGCATGCACACACAGACAAAGACACATACACACACACACACACACACACACACACACACACACACACACACACACACATCACTGTGAAATATGACCATGGAAAATTGGCAGTAAGTTGAGAGATGATAAGTGGAATTGTTATACAAAGATTATATGAGTGGTCCACATTTTGAAAGCAGTGCTTTATTTTGCTTGGATCTCCACTTGCCATCTGCACTCCTATGTGCCAGTATATCCCCTCCCCCCAGTGTTTCTCAATTCCTTGATTTCTGTCCTTGACTTTGCCATTAACTAGGTCTGTGACTGGACCTGTTTCTGCTCACCAGTATTATTTTTTACATAGATTTGAGCTGCTTGCTGTACTCACTTCATCTGCTACATGGGAGAGGAAAGAAATTGTGTTCTGAGTGCAGTTTTGAACAGACTAGACTCCTAATTTTAGGCATAGCACCATTATTTGAAGCACTCATCTATATGAACATGAAGAATTTTCCTTATTGAATTAAAATCTTTCTTCATTTTCCTCTTTCTACTGCTATTGCAAATAACCACTCCGCTATAATATGAATATATAATTATACCTTGACATTTTTCCATAATCATAAAATCTTATAATAGAAACGTCATTTTGATATAAGTGACTCAAGATTTTAGAATTAGTAGGAAAGAATTTCTGAAGTTATTTCAAATTGGGGTGGAGGAGAATATTTTAATCTGAACTTACGAATTTGCCCAAGTGGCACATTTCCCTGCAGCAATAAGAAAGAATATGGTAACGCTTTCACTCCTATAGCCCTTTTATCCTTTTATCATAAATATGCTGCAACCATTAATTAATTAAGTGTTACAGCCTTACTAGTGAAGTAGGTGAGCTTCCTGTCTCCAACTGTGGCCAGCACTTGGAGAAGGCTGAGTCTTTCCTAATGCAGCTAATTAGGGAGTGCTACACCACTAGGGGAAATTTCTGATCCCAGTTGGAGGCCAACTTGTGCCCTGAAGAAATGGGACTTGATAGCCCTTCAAGTTTTCCTCCTAGCCGCTGTCCCTGCTGTTGATATTCTTAGTCATGTCAATATCTAGTTCTTTTTGGTCCGTTACAAAGCTGTTGATCCACAGGGCATCAAGACACTGAAAGAAATCATACATGAACAGCAGATTGTGTTGATAACTAACAAACAAACAAACAAACAAACAAACGGATCCTTCTCCAGATTCCTTAGTGAAAACTTCCATTTGTGGGGAGGACACATATTTAATTGGTGTTAGGACCATCCTGCAGAAGAGGAAAGATCCACTCTCTAACCCTAATATAGTTCAGAGATAATAACTGAAAATACCGTTCATACACACCAAGAAGAAACTAGGTACAGTTTTATTATTCAAATAAGGAAATTCCCCCCTGTAGGAACAGGGCTGGTTTGCAAATAAGTGGAAAATAGCTTAAGTGAGGAACAAAAAAAGGTCTGACATGGATTATTTTTAAAAAGGAAAGAAAGAAAAGGAAAGGCAAGAAAAGGAAAAGCAATGAGGCATGGCTGAGAGAGGCGCGAAATACACAAGTCTAGTTCGTACTTCCCATTAACACCTAAGGAGAAAGCATGCCTAATTTATTCCCAGTCTTCCCAAATATGGGAAGAAGAGAAAAATGAAGTGAGGATGCAGGCAGGGCAGAAAAGCCATCAAGAAATATAAAAAACCAAGTCACAATTCAGCACAAAATTACAAGGTTATAGAGAGATGTAGTGTATATAACAGTTGCCTGAAAGCTCTAAGAAGAGGGAAGGTTTGGAGGTATGAGAGAAATAAACAGTTGAAAAGTATTTGAGGACTGGGAGTGTGGCATTGTGGTAAAGTTTGCCTAGTATGAATGAAATTCTGGGTTCAGTTCCTCAGTAACACATACACAGAGAAAAAGCCAGAAATGACGTTGTGGCTCAAGTGGTAGAAGTATATAGCCTTGAGAAAACCCATGGACAGTGCCTAAGCCCTGAGTTCAAGCCTCAGGACTGGTTAAAAAAGGAAGAATTTAAGACTTTTGACTAGGATATAAACACAGAATACAACAGCTAATCAATTCTATGGTACTGGAAAACAAAACACTTACCTTTCAAGTTTCATGTTTTGTATGTCCTCTCTTTCCTCATCTTTGGTTTGGTTTGCTCAGGTTGGTCTCCTGTTACTCCTGTTTTAAGGTCCAAGTTAGGTGGGACTACACTTTACTTTAGCACCTCTCCTTCTAATAAACATAAGTGAAAGGTACTCAGGGCATTACTTATTGTTTTGCTGATCTCATTATTGGACTCTTATCATAGCCGCATAAGTACCACTTATTCTCCTTATTTCTCCTATTACAGCCAGGAAGTATTGTTTCTCAATATGTAAAAGCATTGGAAAGGACTTAATCTAGGGTCATGTAGAAAATGCCATGGATTCAGAGGCAGCATTAATTCATTGAATAGCAACACTTCTTCCAAGTCTTATTTGCTGTATTTTCAAGAATTACAAAGCATAGTTTCCCCTCTGATATCTCGAAAATTCTTTTATGTTATCCTTCTTCAGTCTTATAATCTGGAAAGGGAATTTAAGTCTTTTTAATATATTAATTTCTGAAGAGAATATTGAGTGAATTATTTATGATCAACTGGTAAGACATGAATAAGACAAATTTCGCAGTTTCATTGTAGAAAGAGCTCTTTGAGGCTTTTTGTAGCTCAAGTTAGATAAAATTATGAAGCAAGTAGCATGTTTCTCTTGGGACTGGGAGTTGTCCTTGGTCCTATTTTGTTTTTTCCGTTCTTATCAATGAGTATGTTCCATTGTTTGAATGTCTTGAGTTTCTCCCCTGTCTTTACCCAGTGGGGTTCTCAAGAAGTGACCTAAGAGTCACCACATCTACAACTTAATTTTTCTTTCATTATTAATATATATAAAGTAATGTGAAAATACACACATATGGATATACACACATAAAGTAATATGAAAATAAAATCACTTTTATTTTCACTCTTTCAAAAAATATCGAATAATATGTTTTGAGATTTACTGAAGCTAGAGAGTCCCTGTTCTCATAGATAGCTCAGAGAAAATTCCAAACCCAGATTCATCATGCAATGTAAAAGTTTGTATATCTCTCACCTATCAGAGAGCTAGTTAGTCAAGAAGCCAGTATACAAAGGTATGTCTGTTTGGACCCTAAGTTCCATCCCCCTCACCCTATTCTGAGGAGGTAGCAGGATGTTTCCAAGTTGAAATTCATTCACTTCATAGAGGAGTTATCAATTACTATTGGAAAGAAGTCCTTATCTAAATAAAAACTACCACATTCCACACTTTCTGTTTTTCTTCAGCTTGTTTGGGAGGCTTGAGGTTATTAATTTATTTTTCTGGATGTGTATGTAACCTTTTATTATATTCCTTTAGGCTAAAAAGAGCCTCAGTAGAGATTCATCTGTTGCTAAAGGCAAGGAAAACAGGAATTTGCTCCAGGCATAGTTAAAAATAAATATTTTTTTCAAGAAGAAATACAGTTATGAGAAATCCAGTTTGAACTTAGAATGTGGGAGGAGGTGGTAAGGGGCCATGTACAATTCCACTCTTGTCTGATTGTAACTGAACTAGGCTTATCATTTTGGACACCTTTTTAAAAAATTAAAGCATCAAGTAAGTCTGTAGAAGAACATTTAAACAAGCAGACAAGCAGAGTTCAGAAATTCCTATGCTTCAACCCAGAATGCATTTCAAGGCTGACCATTGCCATAGCTTACTATGTGTGTTTACTTAGTTACTGATAGGCAAAATGTCCTGTCACCAGGACAATTGTTAGTTTAGCTGGCATATGTTGCAGAGTACTAAATTTGAAGAACAGGCCACTTGACTTAGTGTTTCAATATGTGAAAGAAGAACATACTCCATAATATTAATTCTGCCAAACAGAATCTTAGCAAAAAGAATCACCCCAGAATCAATTTTGCATTTTCTTTCTTCTTGTTGTCAAGAAAGTGATCTGATATTAGATCTCTGTCCTGAACAAATTTTTGTCTTCCATAATATAATTTAAGAATAAAGATATAAAACATATGTAGAACAGAAAGTACATCTTTATGCATTATACTCTCTTGAAAGTCACGGTATGTTTTGACTTTATTTAATGTTGTTGAGATCTGAGTGGCTAGAAAACATTACATCTTCCTGAAATTCAGCAACCTGTCAGAAAAGGGTGAAAGATTAATTTAAGATACACAAAACATTTCAAAATTGAGTGAAACAGTCTTAAACTGGTTTTGGACAACATATATTATGTCTTTAAGTCCTGTTACCTCATTTTGAGGGTTAAAAAAATGCCTAAACGGAATAGGAAATGACACAATATGAACATAATTACCAAGTGGGTGCTAGTGGCTTCCATCTATAATTCTAGCAATTCAGAAAGCTGAGATTTGACGATTGTGGTTTTTTTAGTTTTGTCATTCCATCATTATTTACTCATTTTCTCTATATTTACATTGCAAAGGTGAAATTTATAACAATTTTTATCTAGATTTTAAAGTTACTTTCTCAGGGCCCCAAATGGTAGAATGTACCTCTAATCTCAATTACATAGGGGTTGGTGGAGGAAAACAGACTGATGTTTCAGGGTAATGGGGGATAATGTGTAAGACACACTATGAAGAATGAAATAAAGCAAAATACATTTGGAGAATACTTAGGTAGTAGAGCCCCTGCCTAGCAAGCACCAGGCTCTGAGCTCAAACCCCAGTAGCACCAAAATTTTTTTAATATTTTTATTGTAATTTATAAAAGGGTTACATGATATTTGCCAGATAGAAGGTGCATTAATTCACATACATTGATACCCTTTCACATGTCTTGGTACCCATTTACCTCCCCCCTACCCCCCCAAATTTTTTTTAAAAAAGAATAAATAAATAAAAATTAATTTCTCAGTGTTTTTATTATACTTCATAATTAATCAGAATTACTTCTAGTTTTGTATTTTGTTTGTATGTTTTGGGTTTTTTGCCTATCCTGGGGCTTGAAGTCAGGGCCTGAGTGCTGTCCTTGGATTTTCTCAAGGCTAGAGCTCTACAGCTTGAACCAAAGCACCTTGAAGCCAGCCAATCTGGACAAGAAAGTCCAAGAGACTCTTATCTTCAATAAACTATGAAGAAAAAAAAAAGAAAAAAAAGCTGGAAGGAGAGCTGTGACTCAAGTGGTAGAGCACCAGCCCTGAGGATAAAAGCTCAGGGACAGCGCATAGGTCCTCAGTTCAATACTTAGGACCAAAATCAAACAAGCAAAGAAAATTACTGAAGATATTAATAATGGTTTCTAATACTGAAATATAGGGCTCTATTTGGAAACAAAGTTCAAAACCAATAGTTTATTCATAGCCTGCAATGTCATTTAATAATAATTTCCACAAGTAAACTATGAAAGATATCTACTATCCAGTTTTAACATAAAAGAAATCAATACCTAAGAAAATGCTCCCCCAAACAGCCTATAGTAGGTAACAGATTTATTTATGAAACCTTGTAGATGGTGATAACCTTTCAATTCCACCAATTATTACAACTTTCTGATTTTTTTCTTTATTTAGATTTTGCTATTTCTCCCAAAAGTCTGTGTTTTCCTGTGGACAATAATATTCACTTCCCCTCTGGTTAAATAATCAGATAACACAGAATCTTTCAATAGTAATGTTAAGCCCCAGCATTTTTCTAGTCATTCAGCATTTATAAGAAAAATATTCCTTTTTACAAATCCTGAAAAGAATAAAATCTAAGTTTTAAATTGTTAATATTAACCAAAAATGTGCACAGCCACACAATCTGCCCCTTGCCATTCACAAAACATATGCTAATTGGAAGTAAATGTCATCCATCCTTGACTAGACTTACAAAGTGGTTAATAAACAACAGAAAGTTTGCCTTCTTTCCTTGGCAGAAGCAGAAAGGATCATACTCACTAGTGGGTCTATGAATATATTAATGAATATTATTCTTTTTTAATTCTTTTACTGGCCAGAAGTTATGTTTCTCTGTTATTAAATAAGAAAAACAGATAAGAGATTAAGAAAGAACTGTTAGATATATTTTCTTGGTGCCATCTATGCTATAAAGGAAAATAGATACCTCATAAATGCCAGATTATAATTTTAATGATTTATTACTTTCCAAGTTCACTTATGTTCATTGGCTCGGTTTTTGATTTTTTTTCAGATATAAAAGATGCTTTTGAGCACTCAGAATTTTTTTACATGCAGGTGCAGAAGTTTGAAGAAAGCAAATGACTGAAAATTGCTCTGAGTTCTTGGTATCTGAATGGTAGTTATTCTGGACAACGTTGTGGCATGCTCTATATCATTACATCTATATGTAAGATGACTGTGGTTTAATAGTACTGTTTTTTGGTGCTTCTTTCTTCACATCTGGTCGCCAAAGAGTCGTTCCGTCACTCTGCAGCCTGCTAATGAGATTCCCCCATTTAATTAATACCATAAGAATTTTAATTCTGACTGAATCAATTTAACGTGATGTGATTTTGTCAGCTCTATTCCCCAAGTAAAAAGTGAGCTCGATGCTTATTACATACATCATTTCACGGGCCCTGCATTCCCTGCTGACTTAAACAAATTCTAATTAAGACTAATTAAAGCATCATTTATGAAAGCGCTTGTGATAGCTATGCAAACATTCTGGGTGGGTATGCTTTGCATCATAATTATCCTAGTTAATATTAAGGCTAGGTCCTTGGCAATTAGGTCTTTGAAACAGAGAGTTATTCTGAATTTAGCCCTTTTCAGTGTGAGCAATTAATTTTTTTAAGGTGATAAATTTATGTAGTGGCTTCATTACCAAAATAAATTTAGAAGTTGTAGTATTGTTTGCCTTTTTTAAACTAAGCATAATTTTTTAACCCAGGTGACAGTTATTAAAATAAAAAGATGCAATTTTGGTCTGGCACATTTATTTTAGCTCTCCAAGGAAAACAAAATGAATTCTGTAAGTTGCAAACAAATTTTTAAATAAACCTTACTAGCTAGTCTAAAGTATATCACTTAAATATAGAGAAGTCTTTAAGAACTATAGGCATCTGGAAGAGTATTATATATTAAAATTTTGATGTTTTAAGTAATATCTCCAAAAATCCAAAGCAGAATTCAAAATGTTATACAAGCAGAGTAAATTCTTCAATTTTATAATCACTTGATAAGGACTAATATGCAAGAAAATGCTGCGTTACCCTGCTGGGTGTAGTGAAATTAAAATTTCTTATAGCATTCAGAATTTTCTTTCCCTGTGTTTTTAAAGTCTCTATTATACTGCCAGTTTTCATTGTTCAGCAAAATAGAGTTCTATGACAATGCTGCAGGAACTATTTGCTTTTCAAATTCGAATATACTATTTGTAGGACTTTGTGACAGGATCCAGTGAACTTACAGGTTTCAAGAGGTGAATAGAAAAGAGGAATGAAATTGTGAGTCTTACATGAAACAGGAAACAGAAGCTGTTAATGGATCACACACACACACACACACACACACACACACAGAGGGGGGGAAGGGGTCTGTAAAAGTTCTTTCACTTCCATCTTTACAAATAGCATGAATGTGATCTCAGAGCAGAAAACCCAGAGATAGCAAACAATTAGCCCATTACAATGGTCTGGGTATGTTCAATGCATTATTTACTGAATTTTATACACTGTCTGAAAAGCAGACAGGTTTTATCCTTGAGCAGAATAAGAATCTATAAAACTGAGAAAGAATTTCTAAATCTTTGTATGTAAGGAAATGGAATTTCTGTACATTTCTACCTGACACACAGCCACAATTTTTTTTTGCCAGTTGTGGGGCTTGAACTCAGGGCCTGAGCACTGTCCTTGGACTTTTCTCAAGGCTAGAACTCTAACCTTGAGCCACAGCACCACTTTCAGATTTTTTTTCTATGTATGTGGTGCCAAGGAATTGAACCTGGGTCTTTGTGCATGCTAGGCAAGCACTCTACCAGTAAGCCAAACTCTCCACCCCAGCCACAAATTTTTAAAGCCTATATGATATCCCTGTTGGAACAGTATGATGACAGAAAGAGCAACAAATAACAGACTGAATGGCCTAAGGGACATGGTATAAATTAATATGTATGAATCTATGGAGCTCAATCACATTCTCCAAATATTATGTGTAAAGTGTGATCTTCAAGCAGGTGTAGAATGTTTCATGCCTGTAATGCTAGCAACTCAGGAGCCTGAGATCTGAAGACCATGGTTCAAAGCCAGTCCAGGCAAGAAAGTCCACAAGACTCTCACCTCCAATTAACCACCAGAAAAACAGAAGTGAAACTGGTTCTCATGTGGTAGAGTGCTAGACTTGAGCAAAAAAGCACAGGGACAGTGCCATGGCCCTAGGTTCAAGCCCCAGGACTTGGCATCCCTTTCCCACCTGCGCTGGATTCCCATTGTGCAATACCCAATGCAGTACAGAAATACCAGAAAAGGCTATGCCAGGTAATGAATGATGTAACTATTTTAACGTCATTATAAGCTAACTAGATGGCAGAAGTGTAAGTAGAATAATTAAACTATCCAAGCATACAAACTAACAGGGTTATTACTTTTAGCATTTCTGAGCATCCAAAATGTGTCCAGTTGAAAAAAGCTTACTGGAAATATTTTTTAGCCCCCAACTGGAAAAAAAAACACCTCTAATAAACATAAATGTACTGAAAGAACTTCAAGAAGCAGAAGTTCCTGAAGATTTACTCATCATTCAGTGGTTTCATTTTTCCTAAGAACTCAATCATAAGAATTTCAAAGCAACCCTGCCTTCAAATAGTAATGTAACTAAACAGTCAATGTAACTAAAAAAAATGGGAACAGAGTTTTTGAAGAAAGGCTTTAGGGGATGAGTAATTTGGTTCCATTTAACAACAACAGCAACAAATATTGTGTCCTTTCAAAGCCAGGTGCTGGATGAAGAAAACCAAAGGAAAATGTAATTGTGGTTTCTGAGTTTAGTCCTTTCTTTGTATTTCTGTTCTCAAGAGGTATTTGAGAGTCAGGTGAACAGTTGAATGGCAAATCACAGATGCTTCTTCTGAAACCAAGGGCAGAAAAATAAAGAAAATATCTCTCTAAGTACAATAAATGAAATATTTGCTGGACAGGCAAATAGAATATGATGCTGGCAGAGCGCCTAAATCTTGGTGGAGGGATGAAGACAGCTTTTGTCCAAGCTGAATAACTGATGAATATGCATGAAGTATGGAAGGGTAAAACTTTTTTAGTCATCCTTACACAGAAGGCGATGATCAGCTGATCTTTATAGTTGCTTAGAAGAGGAAAAAAATAAAGTGAACCAAATCCATATCAGAAATTTAGGTCAGAAAACATGTGCAAGATAGACCTGAAAAGGACATTTTAACACCATATATATATATATATGTATATACATACATACATACATATTCTTGGAAATATATTCTTGATTATTAAATTTTAAGCTAGGACTGAGCAATTTGTAACTCTCTGCTAGTCAATAATCTTGTTGAGAATGACTGTTCTCACGTAGTTCAAAGTTTCCAAATCTGAGTACTGAAGGAAATCACAAATGTAATCACTAGTTCAAACTGCAGTCTTTATATAAAACGTTGCTGATACTCAGCCGATAACACAGCCATTTGTTTTTTGACTAAAGTTTAGTTCAATTGTCCTACACCAAGACCAAATTAAACATTTTTAACATCACTCCTGAACACTCTTACTTATGAAGTATAAGTACATTTCAAATCTATTCCTGATGTGAAAAAAAAATATATATATAAGGATTTAAGGCTGAATCTATTTTTTTTACAATAGGGACATTGTAGAATGCCTAATCACAACATGCAAAGTTAGAAATCAGTCACAGCTTTTTTCTTAATCACAAAATGACCACAAGGTAAAGATTTCACATGATACACTATCTCCTGATTTTAAGGAAAATGAAAAAACTTATAGTAAATATTGAATAAACGAAGAAGACAACTCAGCCATAAGGATATTAGCTCTTTTATTATTCATATGAATAGAGAAAGAGTTCATCTTAAAATTAGGACTATGAGGGGCCATGAGTTTGGCCTAGTGGTAAGAGTGCTTACCTAGCATGCATGAAGACCTGGGTCCGATTCCCTGGTACCACATACATAGAAAAAGCTGGAAATGGTCCTGTGGCTTAAGTGATAGAGCTCTAGCCTCGAGAAAGTCTAAGACAGTGGACAGACCCTGAGTTCAAGCCCTAGGTCTGGCGCCCCCCCCCCCCAAAAAAAAAGCTAGAGGAAAATTAGGACTCAGAAACAAATCTCCTGCTAACAATGCTTTTGAAGCATTATGTAGCATTATCGAAAGAGGTGTAGAATATTCAAGCCTTTATCATGTGCAAAGCAGTATCTCTCACTGGGGGAGGTGGCTAACTCCTGTAATCCTAGCTACTCAGGAAGCTGAGATCTGAGGATCAAGATTCAAAGACAGTCCTGGCACAAAAGGACCTGAGACTCTTATCTCCAATTAACCCCATTAGGGTAGGGTGGTAGCCCTGAGCTGAAGAGTTCAGAGACAGCACCCAGGAGTTCAAGCCCCATTACCCACAAAGAAAGAACGAAAGAAAGAAAAGAAAGAAAGAAAGAAAGAAAGAAAGAAAGAAAGAAAGAAAGAAAGAAAGAAAGAAAGAAAGAAAGAAAAAAGAAAAGAGTGGAAACTCATCTCTGTTTTGCTAAGTGATAGCTTACTTGGAAGTAAATAAAAAAGACTGTTTATAGATTCCATTACAATTTAATAACCTCAAATAAGTTGTTAATGTCCCAGGATAATTTCAGTATGTGTCATTCCAAAATGTAGTTCTTTAAACATATTTAAGACTTATAAAACATAAAAATAAGGTAGAGGTGGTAAATGGAGAAATGGATGTCCCCTATTAGTTACAAGCTACTCAGTGTCAACCAATTGACAATCTGGAGGAATAAATCAGTGTCATAGAAGGCCAGAGTTTAGAGAGGTTAATTATTTCACTTGAGTTCATGAAGCATGTGGTCAAAATTATGGTTTCCAGAAATAGAGGAGCTTGTTTTCATCCATGGCCATCTTACTACCTCTATATTTAAACCCTGGTGACAGTGTATATAAAAAAATTCTCCATAATGAGAATTTCATCTCTTGGTCTACCTTTTCTCCAAATTTGCCTTGACAGAAGATGTCATCTTTGTCTCTAGAAGTGCTCCTTTTGGATTGGTCTACCAGGTTCCAATATGAGTGGCGCCCAGTAGTCCTAGTCGGTGGCAAGATTTGAAGTGAACTGGCGAATGTGTTTGGATTTTATTTTGTCCCCTGTAAAACAGATAGATTGGCAGTTCTGACAGGAAGAAGAGCGAGCTAACCTTATCAAATTCCATCATGTCCTCTGGAAGCTCTAAGAAACTGTGAGTGACAAGAGATTCAGGAAGAGACTTTTCATTTGTTTTCCTTTCGAGCACACACGGTTTGTATGGATTTAACTTGATCAAGTGAAAAGCCTATAAAGAAAAGGAGCTGGAATGGTTTCATGATCTATATCCTCCAGTGATTAATAACTGACAATGGCAACTGGGGCCTAAGTGGGCAAAAGCAAGTCAAGCAGAGGTTTGAGCTTGCACCCAAAAGGGAAGAGCTGTACCAGTTGTTTGCTCAAATAATAGTTTAGCCTTGGAGTGTAATACAGGATATTCAAGTAAAACAAAAAGTAAACTCCACTCTGCAAGGCAGCAAGATCAAGAAAGAATTTGATTTTCTGGTGGAACACATTAAAAGCTGGTAGGAAGATAGTGCGTGTCTTTCTCCAAACAGAAACCCTTAACATCGGAGGGTGCAGAAACGGACCATGATGTCTTGTACATGTTCACGCTCTGGATCACATCTCTGACTGCTACCTCCTTCTTTCGAGGAGGAAAGAGTGAAAAATCAGAAAATGCATTTCAGGCCACCTCACTACTTGATAACTTAAGCATGAAAAAAGAGTAAAAGGGAAAAAATGTTAGAAAGGGATTTAAGGAAGAAAGAGTGGGACTTCCTATAAAGGAGTTTATGGGAGAAGAATGGAAGGGTAACACTGATCAAAATACATTGTTCTCGCAAACTGACATGTTGAATTGAAACCCCTTTGTACAACTACCTGAAGGTGAGTACATTAATTGTAGACATTTAGGAATTACCTGTGAATCCACTCAGTCATCCTCTGAAGGACCCCCAAAATAAGGACAAGGAGAAGTTAGTTCTATTCTCTTTCAAGAATATATGAAATTCACTCCTATTTATCACTATATTTTCTAGTAGAACATGGAAATATTGCAGATGAAATTGAAATTGTTTAAGAAGTGAATATTCAACAGGGAAAACCAAAAAGGAAAATATAAATATGCATTGTATAAACAGAGAAATTTAGAGAT